>NC_067472.1:29982910-30282910 GCF_947179515.1 Apodemus sylvaticus
ATCCACGTGCAAGACGATGCACTAATGGGCTTGTTGGCAGGAAGCTTCAGGTCTCCACTCAGTCGTCTGGAGTTCTTGCAGGGTGGGAGACGGTGGTTTTCTAACTCATTTTCGGCAGTTATACAATTACCCTGTTCTGTTCATCAAGCAAGTCTATACAAACTTAAAGTTAGGAAAGTTAAGCTTTAGCACTGTGTTTTGTTTTGAGACCAACTCTTACTATGAAGCTTAAGGAAGGCTATTTACTTAGGTAGAATGGGCATATGTCGTCTTTTAAGACTATCACAAGCAGACAAGGAAATGTAGAGAATGAAAATCAGGAAAGCATTTTCAAAGTAGAAACCATACTTCACTGTGCAGAATTCTAATTGGTTAGAGTGGAGAGCGAATGTGTTGGTTAGTTTTTTTGTCAGCTTGTTACAAGCTTGGGCCATCTAGAAAGAGGGGACCTCAGTTGAGAATGTGTCTTTATCTGAGCGGTCTATAAGTCTGTGGGGGTCATTTTCTTGACTAACGATTAATGTTGGAAGAAGCTAGCCTACTATGGGCAGTACCCCTGGGTAGATGGCCCTGGAATATATAAGAAATCAGTCTGAGTAAGCCATGAGGGAGGGGAGGAGCAAGGCAGTCATCAGTGGTCCTCTATGATCTCTGCTTCTGTTCCTGCCTTCAGGCTCCTGCCTTGAATTCTTCCTCTAACTTCCCTTCATAATGTAGTGCAACTTAAAGCTAAAATAAACCCTTTCCTCCACAAGTTGCTTTTAGTCATGGTGTTTTATCCCAGAAGTAGAAAACAAACTAGAATAGGGAGAGACCAAAGTAAGGGGCAGAATAAACACAGAGAGCTGGAAAGGAGGAATAGAGACCTCTTTCAGAGGGACTGGAGGAAAGCCAGCAGAACATATAGAGTCATGTATACAGAGATGTACCTGGATGGTACAATGGTCACAGCCACAGAGAAACTTGGATGCTAAATGTATGTGGGGAAGGTATGTGGGAAATGTGGAATCTTAGACAATGTTTGCGTGGAGTAACATAATGACAGTTTTATGGAGGATGTTTGATCAGACATCAAGGCTTCATTCAGGTTGGAATTACATACGACTAGAAGCAAAGTCATGGATTAGTAGATTCTTTAACATGGGAGACTCAATTGGTAAGAGTCTGGATAAGAGATCAGTAGTCATACTATGTGTGTCAAACAGAAAACGTTTAATATTATGAAGCTTTAGAAGGTGTTAGAAGGCAGAAAGGAAAGTTAGGGTTTGAGGAGGGGTTGCCAACCTCTTCCTGGCAATTTCCTATGTTTCACTTGAGACTGGTTTGAATCCAATGGGGGTAACAATGTGTCTACAAGATGGTAAGATGTGAAGATGATTTAGGAATAAATGGAATAAACACTAGCATTCATGGCGAGCCAGGTACTGTCCAGAATAACCCATGGGTAGTAACAGCTCTTGAACTCTGTGAAGGAGATGCTGTTATATTGGGACCCGAAGGGCGGAGAAACCCAAGACTAAAGTAGCTTAGCCAAAATTGTGTGATGAGGAACTGTCAGAGTTAGGATCTAGCCTTAGGCATCCTGATGCTATAGGCTGTGCTCATTACCACTGCACCACACTGCTTTTCTGATAAATCAAAGATGGCAGAGTCAAGAACAAAAGGGCAGACACTAGAGTTGTAGACGGAAGCATGGAGAGGTTAACAGGTTAGAATCTAGATGCCCTTAGGTCAGTAGTGGCCTTGACTTAACCACCTTTTTCTGTCTTTACTCCCCCTTGAAATCTGGGGTCCAAGGGGAGGGCCTTTATACCAACCCACTTGGTTTTCATAAGTCAGACCAAGAAGAAAAAAGAAAACAGCTAAGCACATGCACTAAGTGTATTTTATGAATCATGCTTTTAGGTCAGATCTCCATCTCTGCTCTAAGACTGGTGACATTTGCAGAATGGACATAGGGACAGTCTCTAAGCTGTGAGGTGGGACAGGCAAAGACTGCCTTTCTTGCTCTTTTGATCCCGTTCCCATGAGTGTTGTCAGCAGAATGGAACTGAAAGAGAAGACTAAGAAGTGAGCATAGACAAGGACTGTTACCACTGCTCTGGGTGGACACAACTTGGTTTCTTGAAAGTGGAACATGATTGTCTATAATGGCGATTTACAGGTTTGGGTATCGCTTCAGTATTTAATTTCTTTTCCCTTGAATTTCTACCAGAGGCAGTGGGTTAAAATATATGTGAGCCATTTATTTCGTAAAATCCAAGGTTCATAGTATTTTTCTTAAGAACTTGCCTCTTGACTCAGCATAAAGAAATGTACCAATGTCTAAAACTCTAAGCATTTATTAGGGACAGAATGAATAGTGTGTAGAGCTTTAAACTTGAGTCTATCTTCTCCACTTCCCTGTCCTAGCGGAGGACTCTTGAGAACAGTGGCCTTTGACTTAAATTCAGATCCATGGTGGTCAGGCACTGATCATCTTTCTTTCTGATAGAATTTTCTCAGTAAACATGGTAGTTAGTGTCTAGGGGAATGTATGGGAGGGATGAGGCTAGAGTTAAACAAAAGAGACACAGAAATGTGCTTGGATGGAGTTGAGGACTATTTGCTCAGAGGGATGCTAGTTACAGACTATCATTCTCTTCCCACAGTATTGCTTATGTGAATATGACAGATTAGGGTTCTGTAGAGGAACATAACAGACAGCAGGAAAATAGAAAAACATGTATTTTATTAAATCACCTTCCACTGAAACAGCAACAACAGCTTGTCTCACAGTGGAGAGACTGAGAACCTGGTGATCACTGGGTCCCGGGGGCTGGGAGCCTCAGCAGTGGGAGTGGTCACACCCACAACAGCTGTCTTAAACTAGAGAGACCAAGAACTTGGTAGTTCCTAAGTGTCTAAGCAGTCCCGATCTGTCTCTGAGGTCCCGTTGTGTTCTGAGCGAGCATCTAGTCCGCAGGCAGCAATGGAAACCCTTAGAAACCCTGGTTCTAGCATCAACAGAGGAACCTGTAGCAGCTGCAGCAGGATAAATTAATGCAGCAGTGAGAGTAACTAACGGTGAAAACTTTTCCTTGTCTGGCTGCTATTCAAAGGTTCTCCTCACATTCGGTGTGGATCTTCCCATATAAATTAAGGCACTTAAGACAACTCCTCAGTTAAGGCTCCCTCCTCCTCCTCCTTCTTTAGATTTATTTTATTATATTATTTTATTTTATGTGAACAAGTGTTTGCCTACATTTATGTACATGTATATGTGTACAATACCTGCAGAGGCCCAAGAGGCATAAGCTTTCCTGGAACTGGAGCTATAGACAGGTATGAGCAGCCATGCGGGTGCTGGGAACTGAACCAGGGTCCTCTGCAAGAGCAGTTTGTGCTCTTAGCCACTGAGCAGTCGCTCTAGCCAACTAGCAGGTAATTCTAATTTGTAGCAAATTGACATTAAAAATATCCGTCATACATGGTAATCCTAGGGGCATAGACAGGTTAATGAAGTGAAATACTTTATATGGTCTTCTGTTTTGCTCTACTGACCACAGTATTGGAGCAAGGCTGATAGAGCTCCTTAGTTAAAGAAAAAGAGAGTAAATTGATATTTCTGCATGTTAAATACATATCACATAAGTTGTTAGGCCAGTGGTGTGCTGAAACTGGACTGCACTATCTCATGGGAAGCACTGCTGGTGGTTGGTTGCATTGTGATTGACACTTTTGGGGATCATTTTTTTTATTTGATACATTTTTTATTTACATTTCAAATGATTTCCCCTTTTCTGGCTTCCCACTCCCCGAAAGTCCCAAAAGCTCTCTTCCCTGCCCCTGTTCCCCCATCCACCCCTTCCCACTTCCCTGTTCTGGTATTACCTTATACTGCTGCACTGAGTCTTTACAGAACCAGGGGCCACTCCTCCATTCTTCTTGGACATCATTTAATATGTGGATTATGTCTTGGGTATTCCAAGTTTCTAGGTTAATATCCACTTATCAGTGAGTGCATACCATGACTGATCTTTTGAGACTGGGTTACCTCACTTAGTATGATGTTCTCCAGCTCCATCCATTTGTCTAAGAATTTCATGAATTCATTGTTTCTAATGACTGAATAGCACTCCGTTGTGTATATATATATACCACATTTTGGGGGATCATTTTAATGATACTCCACATAGAAACAATAATAACAGCAAATGAATCATAGCTACTCAGTAGTATTTACATTTTCAGTATTTTCTCGATGCGTTGTGTATATGCACATATACATATGTGTGTGTTTATTGATTGGCTAATGTAATGACTATTTACTAAAGTTCCTTTATCTGTTGCTGAACAATGAAATTAAGAACCTTAGTGGCTGATCTGGTGTGAGTATGGTGTGTTTTGTTTGTTTGTTTGTTTGTTTGTTTGTTTTTAAGTGGCATGGATCCTTACTCACAGGCCTACCATATCACTGTTGACAGGATGGTTCTCTCCTCCATGAGTTCTCCACTGGATTCTTGGGGTCACCTCACACACAGTGGGTGGTTTCTTATAGACCGACTCAGAGAACAGAGGGGTCTTCATCTGCTGTGCCTGGGATGCTTTTCCTACAGGCAAAGGAAGCGGCTTCTTCATTTTCATGTAAACATCTGCCAAGCAGAGCCCCTCTTCAGGAAGACCCCTTTTCACTACCATCCACCCCCACTTTCCTTACCCTGCCGTGGTTTCCTGCATACAATCCATTGCTAGGTGGTATACTTATTTTTGTCTTTCTCTTTCATTGTAATAAGACACCGTGGAGGGTCAGACCTACTATCAGTAAGAAATAGTAGATTTTGTAGAAGGAACACATAAGACTCCCGGTTAGAGAGGCTTGGGCCTGGAGTTTGGCCTCACTGCTCTTTAGTGGAAAAAATCAACTCTTGTGTATTAGGGTCATCAGCTGAAAAACAAGGCTAATAATAACAACTTTTGGGGTTATGACTATTTAAAACAACACAAAGAACATAAAATACCTAGCCGAGGCTGTGCTTGCACGTAGCAAGGCTCTACAGAATGACAACATCTGCGTCATCGTTATTACACTTGGTACTGCGATGAGCAGCTTCGAGGGAGGGGCCAGCGGGAAAGGGAGGTGGGTGGGGCAGATCAGCGCTTGAGCTCTTCAGAAGCCCCCTTCTTGCTGAGATGCTCTAGGATTCTTCTTAGTTCTATGTTTTGTTTCCGTTCAAGGTCCTGAAGAGACTAGAGAGTAAATATGGCTCTCTGTATCGAAGAGACAACGTCATCCTGAGTGCCATCCATACACACTCTGGCCCAGCAGGATTTTTCCAATATACACTCTATATACTCGCCAGCGAGGGATTCAGCAACCGGACCTTCCAGTATATAGTCTCTGGGATCGTGAAGGTAGGTGAAGAGCGCTCTAACAGCTAGGGTTTACTGTTCCCACGGATCTTTTGGTTTTACCTGCCTTTCTTCCTCTTTCCCAATGCTACCAGAGCCTGTCTGTCTCTTTTCAGCTCCAAAACCAATCGCCCGGAAGTGATAGTGGGTGTGAAGGTGGAAGGATGCTACAATGTCCTCCCTCAGAAGGAGAGAGAACACCTCAGGGACTCCGTGGTGGCAGGGCTTTGATAGGGAGGGAAAGAGGTGCTGTGGGGACAAGGAGCCATACGCAGAGCCAAGTTAGGGCTCTGTCATCCAGGTTGTGAACCTCTATTCTCTACATGACTTTTCTGTAAGTTAAACAGCATAGTGATTTTTGTGATTTGAGTTAGTACTCATGTGACAAAAGCAGGCTTTTCTTTTTATAACAGTTTTATACTGTGTTTAGCAATGTGTTAAAGGTTTATGAAATAAATGTCTTGGGATATAAGGAATATCAATTATAAAAGAACTCAGTAGATTAGGAAACAGACATAACATACCTTAGTAACAGTATAGTATAGTTTAATTTTTTTTAAACTTTTGTTTTAGAGTGTGAAAGTTACCATGTATTAAGTTGTGATAAAAAATATCTGCTTCCCTGTGGTTTTTCAGTTAAAAGTGCTTGAAAAGAAAGAGAGTGATGAGGTTGGCTACTTGTATGACAAGTAGCCGATAGTGGTAGGGATCGAGTGGCCCATTTGGGCCACCTAAAAGGTCAAATTGTTCATGACCCAGTTGTCCGCAGAGCCCGAGACATGGAACTCTATCGGGTGTGGTTAATCAGCAGAAGCATCCTTACCCACAGCACTTCAATTATAAAGGCCATTTCCACATACCCCCAGAATGACACTGGTCCTGTGATTCTCCAGCCGTTATCCTGTAGTCAGGGCACATTAGAAACAGTGGATGTTGACAGAGGCCTCCTCTGTTTGAATTGCTCGTCATCATCTCCACAAAGATGCGTAAGCTTACAACTCTTTATTTTTTATTTTATTTTTTTTTAACTTCAGAGCATTGACATAGCTCACACAAATCTTAAACCAGGCAAAATCCTTATCAACAAAGGAAACGTTGCGAATGTGCAGATCAACCGAAGTCCTTCCTCTTACCTTCAGAATCCACAGTCGGAGAGAGCAAGGTAAGCGAAAACCATCAAGATTCTGTCACTGTATCTTTATGTAACAGCAACAAAAGTCTAAGGTCAGAGTTGGTAAGTTGGGTGTAGTGGGACCCCAGAAGGGTCCTAAAGAAAACAACCTTAACATGTTTATCTCAGACAAGAAGAAACCAGAAATGAATATAGACACAGAAATCAACACTTTTCACTGTCTCTGTACACGGTTTCTGTGGGAAAATACATGGAGGCTTGAACGACTGTAGATGCCCCTGAGATCTTTTATTTTCTACTGCTTTTCAGGATTTCTCATCTCAATTTGTTGCATCCCAGTTTCCCTGTCTATGGCGTGGAGATGTTAACATGCAAAGCATGCGGTTGGGTGATCAGGGTTTACTCTGTTTTATCTCATCATCTGTTGTCTGGAAGCACCGTGGTAGTCTGTGTTGAGCATGGAAGGATGAGAGAGATTCTGGGAGGAAGAGCCAAATATAACACAATCATAGCTGTTTAGATAGAGCAGCCAGTGGGCCTGAGGGCTTTGTGTTTTTTAAAGTGACGAGCCAGGCTTGTGAGTGATGAGAAGACATACGTGGGCACTGTGACAGCTAAGAGGGTTTTTAGAGCTTACGGGTCTAACTCTACCACTTGACAGCTTACATTTGCATACTTTCCCAAGCGACTTAGTCGTAGGAGTTAGAATCTGATTTCCCTTGAAAAGACAAGAGAGTTCTGAAGCCTCAGGTGTTGACCAGCTGTGGTTTATACTCTCTGAGTCCTTCTGAAGATATTCTATTAAAAGCTGATATGAGTGGATATTTCAAATGCAAATCCTGTTTGTAAGAGACCCATCTATGTTATATTGTGACATACATATGATACAAAAATGCATTTTCGCTTCAACTAGTTGATCTAGTGCCCCTACCACTGATCGTAATTGTAACCTGAAGAATGAGGTATTGGCTGTAGTGTAGGGCTTCTTTTTACTATAGGGTTCACTAAGAGGCATCAACATTTATCTGGTCTGAGTGTCTGTGTGTGTGTGTGTGTGTGTGTGTGTGTGTGTGTATGTGCAGCTGCACATGCTCACATGAATGTATGTGTATATGTGTGTTTGAGAGCACTCATGCCACACCTCATGTGTGGCAGTCGGAGGACAACTTCTGGGAGCTGGCTCTCCCCTTTCACTTAATGTAAGTTCTGGAGATGAAGCTCAGGTCGTGGGGCTTGCCTGTCTAGTGCCTTTATCCTCTGAACCATCTCAGCCACCCCTGTTTTGTTAGTTTTTGTGTCTGCTTCTATTGTTTGTAGTAGATGAGGGTTGGTCTCTACGATAAACTGACTGAGGTTCTTCATTTTGCTGACAGGTATTCTTCAAACACAGACAAGGAGATGCTGGTCTTGAAACTGGTGGATTTAAATGGAGAAGACTTGGGCCTTATCAGGTATTCCATTTCCCCCTTTTCTACTCTCGTCTCCTTCACTTCCTGCCTTCCTTCCCCTATATTAGTGTCTTTTCCTAATTCTAAGAAGAGAAGAAAGAGACTGGACATGTGACATCAAGTAGTGAGAATTAGTTGTGTGGTTAGAAGTCCAGCCTTGGCATCAGACACAACAGGATCCCACCACAAGACCTTGGGTATGGTTCTTAGCCATTAAGGGCCGAGAAGTTCACATGTAAATTAATTAATATAACGAGGGCTCAAGTGAGGGATTTTAGAGGTAATCCTAGGCTATGTACATCTAGCACATAATATAAAGAACCCAGTAAAGTTGTTTTGTTTTGATTTCATGGTGATAGAGACATAACCCAGAGTCTCATGCACATTAGGCCATTACTCCTCCACAAAGATGCATCCCTAGCCGTTAAGGGTTTGTGACAGGATCTTATTATATAATAATTCAGGCTGGCTTGAACTTTGCTGTGTAGCCCAGGTTGGGCATGAGTTAGCCTTTGTCTTGCCTCAGCCCTACCTAGTGCTGCTGTGTGCTACCACAGGCAGCCAGACAGTGACTGTGAATCTCTCTGATGAGTTACCTAAGGATAATATTTAATACAGAACAATGCCTTCTAGGTATAGAAGCTGAGCTGGCAACACAATTATCTGATAGGGACATCGTCAAGGAAGGTACAGACTTGGTTTTCTTCAAAGAGAAGGCATTTGTCTTCATACGCCATTTTGCTCACTGTAATTGAACTAATCTAGGAATTGTATAGGTAGCTAGCGTTGGTATAGACACCTTGACCTTTGGACTTAAAAGGGATACAAAATGCCCTCAGAAAGTTTCTAGAAATGCTTGGTGCTATGTTGAAATATCTTGGGTTCCCTCTGGGCTCTCTTATCTCCTCAGTTATGTGACTGTAGGCATCTGTTATGGGACTGTCCCATGCATACTATGAGGTGAAGTGAGTTCTTTAGTAGACTCAATGGAAGATAAACTAGACAAATAACTGTAAGACAAAGAGATGATCAACAGAACTATTTATATTAATGAATGATGAACGAGTTAATGAACTGTGAATGTAACGTTACTGTATTACTGTTATTTAAAGGCTCATTCCCTGAGCTGGACTTGGAAGAAGTCAGGCATTTCTCAAGGAGGCTTGAAAACTGTGAGTTGGGCTAAAGTGTGTCTAGAATAAGGTGTGGAAGAAAGTGGACTTCAAGTTCTAGTTTGTAGAGCGCATTAGTATGAACTATTATTAGGAGAGGATTAGCACAAGAACATACATCTTTAATTAGTTTTACAGAGTAACCCACAATTGGTGTGCAAGGGGCCTTCCTTTACTCTTTCTATTTAGTAGTAGGCTGAATGAAATCATTTACAATTCCCTTGTACTTGTTTTGAATCATTCGACAATGGCATCAGGCAATTAAAACAGCAGGCTGTGGGACCAAGATGTTCTGTGCTGCTTGCACATCACAGTGGGGCAGACCTGGACGTCTCAGGGTCAGCTGTTCCGATTGTTAGCAGAACTGCTCCATGTGCTGTGCCTGGCATCCTGCAGTGACTTGCCATTGTGTTGGCCACTTCTAACTGCTCTCCTTGATGCAACTGTTCCGGCTTCTTGCCACATAGTGTGATAACTGTTCTTTGAATACATTGAGAATGATCCAAGGAATAAGTCTGAGACATGAAACTGGAGAGATGCATTCATCCTCAGGAATCCTGGCTGCTCTTCCAGACATTCTAAGTTCTGTTCCCAGTACCCATGTCAGGTGACTCATCACCCTGTGTACTGCACCTCCAGCTCCAGGGAATCTGGTACCCTCTTCTCCCTCTTCCGGCTTATGTAGGCACTCACTTGTACCCGGCATACACACACACAAACATATATAGACACATAAAAACCAAACATCTGCTAAGTAACTTAGCCACCACGTGCTGGTCCTGATATCACATAGAATTCCAAAGTGGGAGGAGTTTTGAAATAAAAAAAAATGGAAATTGACTAGTGTGGCCTTCAGTTGGGGAACAGAGATGAAGTGATTTGCCCTGTGTCATAGCCAAAATCATCCCCCCATAATTCTTTCCTTCCTATTTTCTTCAGTCAGTGAGTTTGTACTAGACACCTGTAAATGAGAAAGGAATGGTTCATCCTTTGGTCTTAAAAATAGAAACCAAATATCTTAGAATTTAATGGCTGTGTTTGGATTCCTTGACTCAGTCCCTTGGAGTCACTCTAGGAGACTCAGTCCCCAAATTGTGGACATCCTTTCTTCTCTCTACACAGTGCTGATTCTTACTCTCATACCAATGTCTGTGAAACATATACATGTAGCCTGTGCTGCCCATGCAATGAGCCAAAACAGACATAGCTGGTCTTCTAACAGGACCTGTAACTCACTGGCGGGAGCAGAAGGCATTTAATTAGCCTAAGATATACATAAAATAATTGGGTTAAATGCTAGAAATGATATAGTTAAAGTATAAGTGGGTTGTATGTTTAGAAAGGAATGGGTACAGGGCTATCTTAAAAGAATTGGTAGGAAAGATCAGAAAATATTTCCCTGAGCAAATGAATGGAGCTAAAAGCTGTGTCCTATTAACTGGCAAGATGGAGGCTGAGAGGAACATTTGGTGTGTGTGGAGAAGCACGCGATGTTCCATTTGAACAACTGATAGGATATCAGGGTGTCTTAGAGAGCAGAGAGGACAAAGGGGCAGGCTGTATGAGACACTCACAGATTAGATACAAAGCAATGATTTTTATCTTGCCCAGGGTGGTGGTGCCAACCTCCCATCCTGCACTTAGGAAGCAGTCCAGAGGTTTCATCCAGCCTGGTCTACGTGTTGAGACTTTATATCTCAAGACAAACTAAAAAACAAAACAGAAACAAAATAGTGACAAAATCAGGAGAAATACTGGGTTGGACCGGGAGAATAGAAAATCTTTAAAGTATTTTAATCTGAGGTCAGGAGTGGGGACTGTTGAAGAATTAGGAAGAGTGGCAACTTGCGCAACAGAACAAAGTTGTGCGAGTCAAATCGGCCTACAAGCCACACAAGCATCTGTAGTTGTCATTCTTCATTGCACAACTGACCCATGTCAGTAATATTTTATCCTTTCATACCTCCACCCTCCATGCCACCAAGCAAAAACACTATGTGATCTTACTCCAGACACAGAGAGCATGTCCTGGGTCGTTCTGAACCATGACTTGAAATACAAGCTGTGCAGCATAGCTCGTATTTAGCCGACTCTGGAAGTCACGTCTGTCTGTCGTTCAGTGTAAGAAACACCACATATGTCAGGGTATGTGGGTGAAGGGAGAAAAATCACATTCTTTCAAACAAAGCAAAACAACCTTTCAAGGGCGGATAACCTGAGTGCCGGTTCTGCAGAGTGAGAGAATCTGTGGTAGCCACGTGGTAGACGCCTCTTTGAACAGTCTGGGCATGGCAGTGAGGAAACCTTGGGCTTCTTCCCCCCAGGCATGACACAGCTGATCAGTCTTGGTCTTTCTTCCTTGAACCCTTTGTGGTAGCAGAGTGAATTCTCCCCCCCTGCCCCTCCCTTCATCCCTCCTTCCCTCCTTCTCTCTCCCCCCCCCTTTCCTGGTCCCCACCTTCTTCCCCAGCCCCTCCCCTTCGCTAGCCCCATTTTCTTTCTTCATCCCCCATCCTCTCCCCCTTCCCTCCCTGTGAGTGGTTGTTTCCTTGCCTTCTAGTTTATATTTTGCAAATGCTTTCATTCTTATAAAAGGGACCCTGTAAGGAGCCCTTTGAAGGAACATTTTAAACACAAGACTACTGATGTGTGAAAACTCTTGCAAAAAGTTGTGTAGGAGCCTCCCAAAGTCCATATACACACATATATACACATATACAGATATCAGATATCTGTATATGTGTATATGTCATATATATGTTGTATATATATGACATTATTACAGGAAATGCTTGTGTGAATATTGACCGAAGCCTGGTTATTCTCAGTAGTTCCATCTTTTCTAATCTGCCTATCTGCCCCTCAGTTCACTTGACATCACTCAAATAACAAATGCTAAAATTTCAGTGGCAGCTTTTCAAGAAACCATTTTTAAAGTATCAAAACAGGGTTCCAAGTGTAGCCCAGGCCTCAGAGGTTTGATCTTCTTGGCTCAGGCTTCCCAGTGCTAGGATTGCAGGCAACCGCCATGCCCAGTTTAGTCTACTAACCCGTCTGCATTGTGTCTCCCATTTCACCCCATCCTTATCTTCTCCACCAGCGCTAGCCCTGCTTTGGTAAGCTCTGATCTCTGTCCCCGTGGGCCTTTCCTGTCCTGACCCTTTCTGAGAAGCTCTGAAAGCCAGCGCTGGCTCTCAGCCCTGTTCTCCCTTCAGTGCCTCCCTCTTCTCCAGTAAAGTCAAGGTGACTGTGCCTGCTGCTAGGTCTGCTACTTCTTCTTGGAATGGGAAGGTGCTTGATAAGGACTTTCAGATGCCGGGGGTAATGACCCTTGACTGATAACAGACTGTGCCCCAGCTTCAGAAATCAAAACCATAAAAAACAGACGACAGAAGACCTCAAACTTATCTAATCGTTGAGTGCCTGGAAACTTCCTAACCAGAAGAAATCTGTGTGTGTGTGTGGGGGGGTGTTTTTTTTCTCCATGCAAATTTCATTTTTCAGTATGTAAATAAAATATTTTCTCCATAAGGAACATAAAGAATTTAGAAACTCAAACAGGAAAATTTTTTTTAAAAAATTCACACAGTTATCTTACTGTAAGCCTAGTGTAGTAAGAGTTAATTTTCCCATATAAAAACAACTGTAAAAAAAAGCAAAATAGGCATGAAAAAATATGTGGTGAGGGTAGGTGCTTACCTGATTTCACCCAGCAAGCACTAAAACTTTCAAATACCATGGAAAATGTCGACAATGCTCATTCTCACTCTGAGACGATTGAACAGAGCTTGGTGCTCGTTCAATTTTGTATCTTGCAACGCTCTTCGTCGTATCTTATATATTTTTTTGCCTCAAAATCTGTGCAGTTTTATTAAATATAATTAATTCAGAAGGGCAGAGATCTCAATGTGGTTTTGAAAAATCATTTTTTTCAACCTTCCTTTGTTCCTTTGCTTGAGGGTGCTGCTTCTAAACGTTGTCCATCTTTGCTGTAAACTTGACCACACCAGCATCCCACAGGTGGGGTCAGTCTCATCTCAGGAACTGGTCATTCTGTAGCTGGACTTTCATGTGCCTCCTCCTGTGTGTGATTTGTTTCTTGACTTCAATGCTTTACTCCTGTGTCCTCTCTCACTGTGGAACTGGGGGAGATTTAAAAGCTGCCTTTACAGGCAGATTGCAGTTCTCAGTGATGCCATTCAGGGTGACAGTATCTCTTGCTTCACAAGACCTTGCCAGCCCCCCACCCCTTAACAATCAGGACATTCTTCTCTTGCTCTGGTCCTATGATTTTAGCAGTGACATTGTCCCAGTGGTGGCCATAGTTTCTTGTTATTTAAAAGAGTTTCATGCCCATGTAGTTTTCAAATTGTGAACCCTAAAGGAAAAAAATTAAATTAAAAAAATCTGTTAATCTTGAGGACTGGGGATAATTTTTATGAACATTTTGTGGCATAGTCATTTAAACTTTTGCTTATTTGTTAATTTATAAAGTGGGATTTTATTATATATAAAGTTAAGCAATAACTTATGGATATGTTTTAGCATTAGTGTTTTTATATTACCAGTTAAATTTTTCATAGTATCCATATATATATAAAATGTTCATAAGATAATACATTCCATTATATCTTTCAATTCAAATGTAAGCATCACATTATTTGGGAATATACTTGTTTAGTCTTTGTGATAATAATTCTTCAACTAATCTGCATTTGCCAAAGATTTCCTTCAGCTCTTGAAGTTGGAACCCAAGGGAAGACTTGAAGTTGGAATTCCAAGGGAATGCTTAACCTTAAGGCTCTAACTGTACATTGCTGCGGAGTGCTCCGCATAGGTTCCTTTCCTTCTGCTCCTGCTGTAAATGACTCGTGCTCGTCCAGTTACATCATCCAGCACAATTCCTGCCAAGAAATAGACTCAGGAAAGTCAAAACTCTGTTATTTTCCTCCAACTTTCTTCAATTCCTGGTTGGGCTGAATTTCCACAGTACACGGATGTTGACAGCTTCCTAGTTTTCTTTGTGGATTTCTTGGTCATACCATAAGGATAGAACCCACCAATGAAGCATCTTCCTAACACCATCACTGCAAAGGCATTCTTGGGCAGGATTTTTGAGGATGAAGAAAGGGGATAGTTAAGAGTGTCTGTCTCTCCTCAGATGCAGGGATGTGAAACTACTCTGAAGATGCTGTCTATCACTAAACCCAGAAAGCCTCCTTTGACCACAGCTCATTGTCTTTCCCCTATCTGAGCATTTTAGAAGGAGCTAGGTTTCATTTGCGTCCAACTATGGTCCTAACAATGCTTCTAGTATAATTCACTGAGCCATCTTTTCTTCTCTTTTCCCAATGCGGTGAGGTAAGAATTGTAAGGGAGGTGACACAGGTGTCTTCATTAAAATAATTCATGTCAAATACCACAACAGGCAGAGCATGAAACTCCAGTAGCTTAACACAGCAACAGTTTATGGAAATCTAATGAGTATTGATTGGTCCTTCTCCAAGCATATCATTACTCAGAAAGGTTCACATGCCCCACCCTTCAAGTTGGTTTGGGAAATAAATGTGCTTATGGGTATTTAATGAGCATCCATCCAATCTCTGCCACTAGAGGGCAGAGTTTCCTCATGTAATCATGCTAATTTTAACATTGCATCAATCCTACCAGTGCTACAAATAATCTATGCTCACAGATTTTTGTGTGTTCTTCATGATTATCATTCTCCAGAATATCAGTAATAGTACCATCAGTGGTAGATATTATCTCAAGCACTTATGATTTTTGTCACAGCCATTAAATGCTGTGGTTCAAATTAGTGAACACCACTTGTGTCTCACTCTGGAGTCGCTATCTTAGCTACTATAATATATACTCTGCGTATTAGTTTCTCTTGGCGGCTAATCATGGAGAGAGGGGCTTCAGATAACATAAGTTTGTTCTCTAATACATCAAGAGATCAGAAGTCCAACATCAAGGCATTGATGGGTGAGTTCCTTCCTTTGAGCCGGATGTGTGCTGGGCTGTTCTGAGCTTTCACAGTGGCCGTCAGTAAATGGCTTTCTCTCCTGTGGACACAGCACGCCAGGCTGGCCTTCATTGTCACGTCACTTGGGCTTTGGGCACTGCTGTTTGTTGTTTCTTTGCTCTGTCTTTTCTCCTCTTGTTTAAGTATGTTGGCCATCAGATTTAGGGCCCACGCCAAGCAGTGTGGTCTTACTGAAGCTTTGCTTTCATTACGAATCCATGATGGCTTTTTGTACTGTTCCAGCAAAGAATTCCCATGAAACTTCACAAACGCAACCTTTGAATGTAATTTCCTTGTCTGTCAACATTTAGTCTGGATAGGCCCATAGCTAGCACAGCAGCTCTTGCAAGATGTCTTACCAAGCTGTTCTTTCCTTTCTTTTTTTTTTCTGGACTGACTGAGGTTCCTGGCCCAGTGAACTGAGAGGGACTGGAGTTTTGTTTCCAGTGAACCCATGTCTGTACCTCCTACACAGGCTAAGTTTATGTAAAGTTTATTTATTAGGTCCAGAGCTGTGAATGGAACTTTTGCCAGGCTTGTTATTGTTTTAGAATATTTAAGAGCTTTTCAAAGTAGGAAACACATTTCATATTCAGTCCTTAACTCCAGGGATCTTCCTCCTCCAACAAGAGAAAAACTTAATTATACTGTATTATTATGATACTTCTTTATTTATAAATCCAGTTGAAATTTATCGCTTTTCAGTCTCTGGGATTTTGTAGAAAGCTTTGTAGTAAAGTGGTTTGTAGTGCAAGTGCTCTCTGGGGAGAATTTGCTCACCTTCTTGATTGCATAACAGTGACGAGAATAGCATTCCGTGTCCTTTCTGACAGCTGGGTATGACGTCATCCTTTTAAAGTATTTCCCATCAGGAATATTTTCATCCTTTCATGTCTCGTTTGAACTTCTTCTGAGAAACTAAGTTTCTCCTCCTCTCATTGGAACTTGGCTTCGAAGAACATTCTTTTTAATGGATAAAGTGAACTGTAACCATATGGCCATTCAAAGTTAATGTGGCCCTGTCTCTGTATGTGTTTATCGATATTCACTACTACCATAGGACTTTAGATGTTGCGATACGCCAGCATTTTAATAGCATACATTTCAAAGGAAAGAGAAGAAAAAATAGCTATCTTCTTTTTTCTACAATGCAGATGACAGTGTGAATACTAATCGTGAGTGAGCAAACTTCCTAACCCCGGAAGTAGATGAAATAAAGAAATTAAATCTGTATTCTAATCAAGAGAAATTCTTAGCAGTTGGTTTCTCCACAGGCATCTGTGGGTGATTGTGACTTCCTTGATGTAGAAAACAAAACAAGGTGTGCATTCCTTGAGAATCAACACAGTGACAGTTATACCTTGGGCTTCAACGGCTTGACCTTGGTGGTCCGCATTGTCCAGTGGCTACTCCCCTTTGTCCAGGCTCTTCTTCTCTGCCCCCTGCCCATCTGCCCATTCTCTGAACACATCTTTTCACATCTGTAGCCTTTGCGTGTACCATTTCATTTCCTTCACGGGTCCATTACCACACTTTCTGAAGCATGCCTCAAGGTGAGCTGATGCCCTGTTTTATATCGAATGAGCAAGTAAATGAACACAGGGCAGAATGAGCAGTGTCCCGAGATGGTAAAACCCTTGTTGTCCACCACCCCTGGATTTATAGTTCCTCTTCTGGATGGGTGACGATGAGCTTGGTTGGGCTGACTTGCCACTCAGAGTCTAAGTTTACTGATTTTAAAACAAGGATGATGACTGTTTCTGTCTAAAAGATGTATCTGAAGTTCTTTGCCTAGACCACTGGGAATAACAGTCACTGTTGAGAGAACTGTTTTTTTGTTTTTGTTTTCTTCAGTTGTAATGTGGTTGAATCTGGCTCATGTCATCGTAAATAGATTTAAGTGCTACTATTTTGGATGACAACCCATATGCCTGCTATGACCATCACCAAAGTTTTCTCCCAAATCCAATAAATAAATTATTAAAACTACAAAATTCACCTAATAGGGAAATGGTTGGTTTGGATTTGTGTTTTAAGAGAAAGATGAAAACTGAGGGACAGACTGAGGGAGGAACAGGGAAAGGAAGGGAGTGGGGGGAAGAGAGGAGGGGTAGCAAGGGAGACAAAGGGAGAGACCAGATCAGGGTTTCTCAAACTGAGAATCTTGCAAGTGACCTCTAGAGCATGGGCATAGGTTGTTTACAATGTCCGTGCTTTTGCGCAGTGGTGATGATTTATCCAGAAACTGTATTTAGAGGTTCTTGACATTATTTGGGTGTCTGAGGCAGAAGGATCTCAAATTATTTTTACTTTTAAAGAGTGCTAACACAAGAAAGGAAAAAGAGCTTCACTGGGAAAGCTTAAATATCCATCCATTTTCCATCTAGAGTTGATTTAGAGCCCCTAGTATGACAATCTCCATGTAACCATAATCAGCTTTAATATAATGGCAATTATATCAAAATTCTGCCATTCTGTTTCATTCCTCCATTCTCATTTTTTTTGTTTTACTAGAATATCCTACAGACAACAGCAGATAGTTTATATTCCATTCATGAATATTTCAGAGTATGCTTCTATTCCGCAAAGTCATCCTTTTTAGAAAAATACGTGACTACAACTCACTGTGTTTACATTTTTGGATGTAGTCATTTATTCAACAGGCACTGAGACAGGTTCCTAGAGAATAAGGACTTTATTAGAAGGGTCATCAGTGCCACAAGGAGATTGAAGTGTGACAACGTGGTGGGGACTCTGAGGAGTGGTCAGGACCCAGCACCAGCGACAGAGAGCATGGTAGCATCTCTGCAGAGAATCAGCACCCATGTATCACAGGAGAGAGCCTCTTCCTGCAGTTCTCTCTGGTTCATAGGCAGACCTGCACCTACTCAGTCTCTCAGATTCCCAGTCAGGAGGCAGGGAAAGGATGGGGAGCTGAGTGTAGTCATCCCTGGATATAAAGTCACGTCCCCCATGTCATGTCCCCCATGAGATGTCCAGCTCAGGCTCATAGACAATGCCCCAGTAGGGTACATGTCTCTAACTGAAAAGGAAAGAACTGTGTAGAGTAGCAGCTAGATTCTAGCACTACATTCTTGCAATTATATTAAGAAATAATTTCCTAAATGGGTTTAATACCTAGTCTATGTCTGATAAAGTTTAAAAATTTTTGTATTTGTCTAATTAATTTGTGTGTGTGTGTGTATGTGTGTGTGTGTTGGTATGTAGTTTAGGGCCTTGCACATGCTATGTAAATGCTCTACCATTGAGTTATATTGATAGCCCAATAAAACCCTTTTCTACCTGTTTTGTTTAAATCAGAATACAAGAACAGTGTGCAGACTATGTTTTTGACTATGCATATTGTTTCTTAATATGCTTAATATGTGACCATTCTGTATAACTATTATTATATGCATATATTACACACTAAATGCTATTTTACAGATACATGCACATGTGCACACACAGAGAGATAGAGATTGATAGGTTTGTTTATCTGTGGTGAAAGAGCTAGCTGCATTGGCTTGCCTTCCATAAAGCAATGCCAGGCTTCTGTCAGCTGGAGCATCTCAGCTCCTGCAAACCTCCCCAGAACTTTGTAATCCACACCAGGCCCTGTTGTACTAACCAGAGTAACTTCTTTGTGCTGCCTGCCTTGTCCTGCCTTGTGCACTGAGCTTCAAGGCATCATATCCAACCCACCTCCACTATCAGGCAACGAGATTAGAGATCTCGAGATCCTAAAACAGCCTGAATCATTAAATAAACATTTACTTTTGTGTACTGTTTACACTGATGTAAGCAAAATGTTTATAAGGTTTTTTGCATAGGATTGAATCCATAATAACTTAAAAATGCCTAAATTACTTGAGACTTAATGTACCAATATTTCATTTCTCTCTCTCTCTCTCTCTCTCTCTCTCTCTCTTCTTATAAAAGCAAATATTTAATTGGGGCTGGCTTACAGGCTCAGAGATTCAATATTTAATTGGGGCTGGCTTACAGGCTCAGAGATTCAATCACTTTCATCACAGCAGGAAACATGGCAGGCATGCAGGCAAACAATGCTGAAGAAGGAGCTAAAAGTTCTGCATCTTGGTCCAAAGGCAGCCAGGAAGAGACTGTCTTCCAGAGAGCTATCAGGAGGGCCTCTTTACCACTGGGAGGAACTTCAAAGCCCACTCTCACAGTGATACACTTCCTCCCATAAGGCCACAACTCCTGATAGTGCTACTCTCTGGGCCAAACATATTCAAACTACCACATACAACTCGTGGCCCCCAAGTAATTGTTCAAACATATGGGTATATGGAAACCACATTTAAACATAGCATAAAGAAAAATACATGCGGTCCAAATTCAAAGGTCCTAATCATCTATAGCAGTCTCAAAAATGGCAAAAGTCCAACGTTCATCTTCTGAGATTCATCCAATCATCTAATTGTAATCCCCTTTATTTTCAGAAACATATAGCACATCATATAGCTCCAAATTCACAGGATATACTTCACCATTGCTAAATGCCATTGTGAGGAAATTCTGAACCAAAAGAAGAGAAAAAGCCATCTGGGCAATCTCCAAATTCTGCATTTCCATGTCTGACGTCAACGTTTTCTTCATATCTCCAAAGCCTTTCTGCTCTGTTCACCATAGCGTTATTCTTTGTCTTTGACTATTTTTATTCCATGAAAGCAGTTTTCCTGAGCAGGTATCCCATAGCTCTGGCACCTCAAAAATCTTGAGGTCTCCAAGGTAACTGCAATATTACAGCTTCTTGTTTCAGTATCTGAGATCCTCTAAAGAAATTGGGTCACTTCTCCAGCTCTTTCCTCTACAGCACTGTAGGTTCTGGTTGACTTCACTCTACTGCTGGTGTTCTACTTTTTGCTCATCCCATGGTACTGACATCTTCAATATGCTGGGTAATCCTGTTGCAGCAATGCTTCACTGCTTACCTCTTATACACCTTCTTCATGGTGTGTCCCGACCCGCACGACAGTCAACAGGGTCCCTGAAATACCTAAGAAAAGGCGGGGGACAAGAGACTCGAGAACCAGACAGCAAGTCAGTATTCCCATCAAGCTGTCAAATTTTATTTTTTACACAAGCCAATTTAAAGGGAAGGGTAAAGGTGTAGGAAGGGGTCAAGGGGAAACAATCTCAGGGGTCTGGTATCATTTCTTACAAACAGTTTCTCAGGATTTCTGGGAAAGGCTAGTTATTGCTGCTGGAATTTTGGCATGATAAAGGGGGTCATGAGGAGGTGAAGTGGAAAGGAGTTGCTATAGTAACCTATCCACAGATGAGCTTCAAGAGGAGGAGGTTTTCAGATCTATGTAAGAATGGCTCCTGGCATGGAGATCTAAGTGAGAATGACTCCTGGCATCAAGATCTAGGTGGGGATGACTCCTGGTATTGAGAGCTCTTGGCGTTGAGATCTAAGTGAGGATGGCTCCTGGCAATGGTGCCAATTCTTAGCTGCTCTGCACAACACTTCCATGCTTCTGAAACCAATACCATCTAGGTGATTCTTAGACATGACCAAGTCCAGCTAAACCACAAGGTACAACCTTGGCTGTCTCTGAAACACAGCTTCTTTGTCCTTACTGAGAACATTTACCAAAAGATTTCACCTCATTGATGTTGGTTTCTTCTTCATCACCACTAATTTTTTTAACCAGAGCTAACCAGCATCCATTGTCTCAGTAGTCCCTTCTATTCTTGCCTCTAAAGCCAGAGCCACATGGACAAAGCTGCTGAGTTCTGCTGCTTGCTGGGGTTGGAACATGGCCCCTTTACATATCACCAGCTTTCTATTTTCCAACAATCTCACTGCCTAAGCTTGGCTGTCCTGAAACTTAGTAGTTTACCTTTGAATTTATAGATCTGCATGGCTCTACCTCCTGAATGCTGGGATAAAAGGTGTGTAAAACTTTGCCTGTAACTAAGCATTTCTTTCTTTTTTTAAAAAATATTTTTTATTATTTTTTTTATATACTCCATATTTTATTCCTCACTCTGCCAACCCCTGTCCACCCTCCAACTGTTTCACATCCCATACCACCTCCCCACACCCCTATGTCTATGTGGATGTCCCTACCCCCCACCCCACCTGACCTCTAAACTCCCTGGGGCCTCCAGTCTCTTGGGGGTTAGGTGCATCATCTCTGAACGAACACAGACCTGGCAGTCCTCTATTGTATGTGTGTTGGGAGGCTCTTATCAGCTGGTGTATGCTGCCTGTTTGGTGGTCCAGTGTTTGACAGATCCTGGGATCCAGATTAATTGAGATTGTTGGTCCTCCTACAGGGTTGCCCTCAGCTTCATTCAGCCTTCACTAATTCAACAGCAGGGGTCAGCAGCTTCTGTCCATTGACTGGGTGCAAATATCTGCATCTGACTCTTTCAGCTGCTTGTTGGGGCGTCCATAATGCTGTCGTGCTAGGTCCCTTTTTATGAGTGCTCCACAGCCTTAGTAATAGTGTCATACCTTGGGTTCTCCTCTTGCACTGGATCCCACTATGAGCCTGTTGTTGGACCTTCTATTCCTCAGGTCCCTCTCTGTTTCCATCTCTGTAATTCTTTCAGACAGGAACAATTCTGGGTCAGAGTTGTGACTGTGGGATGCCCCCTCTCCCTCATTTGAAGCCCTGTCTTCCTGCTGAAGTTAGGCTCTATAAATTCTCTCTCCCTTCTGTCAGGCATTTCACCTAAGGTCCTTCCTTTTTAGTTCTGTGAGTCTCTCACCTCCCAGGTCCCTGGTGCATTCTGGAGGGTTCCCCCCACCTCCTACTCCTGAGGTTGCCTGTTCCCTTTCTTTCATTGGCCCTCAAGGCTTCAGTCCTTTTCCCTCTCCCAATTTCAGATCAGAGTCCCTTCCTCCTTCGTCTCCCCCTTTTCCCCCCCTCCCCCCTCTTCTCCTTCTTCCCCCTCTCCTCACTCTCCCCCCTCTTCCCTCTTTTCACCTTCTCCCCACTTTCCCTCTCTCTCCAGCCTCATCTACTTTCCCTCACCATCTAAGTTCCTCCCTCCCTTCCCCCTTGTGTTTGCTTTCTTCTCCCTCCCAAGTGGGACTGAGGCTCATTTGGTCACTTCAGCTTGTTGACCTTTTTGAGTTCTGTGGACTGTATCTCAGGTATTCTATACTTTTTTGGGGGAGTGTATACCATGCATGTCCTTTTGGGTCTGAGTTACCTCACTCAGGATGATATTTTCTAGTTCAGCAAATTCATCTGGAAAGGTAAAAAACCAAGAATAGCAAAAACAATTCTTTTTTTTAATTGTTTTTTTATAAATTTTTATTTATTTATTTTTTTTAATTTATTGATATATTTATTTACATTTCAAATGATTTCCCCTTTTCTGGACCCCCACTCCCCGAAAGTCCCATCGGTCCCCTTCCCTCCCCCTGTTTTCCCACCCAACCCTTCCCACTTCCCTGTTCTGATTTTGTTCTATACTGCTTCACTGAGTCTTTCCAGAACAAGGGGCCACTCCTCCGTTCTTCTTGTACCTCATTGGATGTGTGGATTATGTTTTGGGTATTCCAGTTTTCTAGGTTAATATCCACTTATTAGTGAGTGCATACCATGATTCATCTTTTGAGTCTGGGTTACCTCACTTAGTATGATGTTCTCCAGCTCCATCCATTTGCCTAAGAATTTCATGAATTCATTGTTTCTAATGGCTGAATAGTACTCCATTGTGTATATATACCACATTTTTTGCATCCACTCTTCTGTTGAGGGATATCTGGGTTCTTTCCAACTTCTGGCAATTATAAATAGGGCTGCTATGAACATAGTAGAATATGTATCCTTATTACATGCTGGGGAATCTTTTGGGAATATGCCCAGGAGTGGTATAGCAGGATCTTCTGGAAGTGAGGTGCCCAGTTTTCGGAGGAACCGCCAGACTGATTTCCAGAGTGGTTGTACCAATTTTCAACCCCACCAGCAGTGGAGGAGTGTTCCTCTTTCTCCACATCCTCGCCAACACCTGCTGTCTTCTGAATTTTTAGTCTTAGCCATTCTGACTGGTGTAAGGTGAAATCTCAGGGTTGTTTTGATTTGCATCTCCCTAATGACTAATGAAGTTGAACATTTTTTAAGATGTTTCTCCGCCATCTGATATTCTTCAGGTGAGAATTCTTTGTTTAACTCTGTACCCCATTTTTTAATAGGGTTGTTTGGTTTTCTGGAGTCTAACTTCTTGAGTTCTTTATATATATTGGATATTAGCCCTCTATCTGATGTAGGATTGGTGAAGATCTTTTCCCAATTTGTTGGTTGCCGATCTGTCCTTTTGATGGTGTCCTTTGCCTTACAGAAACTTTGTAATTTTATGAGTTCCCATTTGTCAATTCTTGATTTTAGAGCATATGCTATTGGTGTTCTGTTCAGAAACTTTCTCCCTGTACCGATGTCCTCAAGGGTCTTCCCCAGTTTCTTTTCTATTAGCTTTAGAGTATCTGGCTTTATGTGGAGGTCCTTGATCCATTTGGATTTGAGCTTAGTACAAGGAGACAAGGATGGATCAATTCGCATTCTTCTGCATGCTGACCTCCAGTTGAACCAGCACCATTTGTTGAAAAGGCTATCTTTTTTCCATTGGATGTTTTCAGGCCCTTTGTCGAGGATCAAGTGGCCATAGGTGTGTGGGTTCATTTCTGGATCTTCAATCCTGTTCCATTGATCTGCCTGCCTGTCACTGTATCAATACCATGCAGTTTTTAACACTATTGCTCTGTAGTATTGCTTGAGGTCAGGGATACTGATTCCCCCAGAATTTCTTTTGTTGCTGAGAGTAGTTTTAGCTATCCTGGGTTTTTTGTTATTCCAGATGAATTTGATAATTGCTCTTTCTAACTCTGTGAAGAATTGAGTTGGGATTTTGATGGGTATTGCATTGAATCTGTATATTGCTTTTGGCAAAATGGCCATTTTAACTATATTGATCCTGCCGATCCATGAGCATGGGAGGTTTTCCCATTTTTTGAGGTCTTCTTCCATTTCCTTCTTCAGAGTCTTGAAGTTCTTGTCATACAGATCTTTCACATGTTTGGTAAGAGTCACCCCAAGATACTTTATATTGTTTGTGGCTATTGTGAAGGGGGTCATTTCCCTAATTTCTTTCTCAACCTGCTTATCCTTTGAGTATAGGAAGGCCACTGATTTCCTTGAGTTGATTTTATAACCTGCCACTTTGCTGAAGTTGTTTATCAGTTATAGGAGTTCTCTAGTGGAGTTTTTTGGGTCACTTAGGTAGACTATCATGTCATCTGCAAATAGTGATAGTTTGACTTCTTCCTTTCCAATTTGTATCCTTTGACCTCCTTATGTTGTCGAATTGCCCGAGCTAGTACCTCAAGTACAATATTGAAAAGATAAGGAAAAAGGGGACAGCCCTGTCTACTCCCTGATTTTAGAGGGATTGCTTCAAGTTTCTCTCCATTTAGTTTGATGCTGTATATTGCTTTAACAATGTTTAGGTATGGGCCTTGAATTCCTGTTCTTTCCGAGACTTTAAGCATGAAAGGATGTTGAATTTGTCAAATGCTTTTTCAGCATCCAATGAAATGACCATGTGGTTTTTTTCTTTGAGTTTGTTTATGTAGTGGATTGCATTGATGGATTTCCGTATATTGAACCAACCCTGCATCCCTGGGATAAATCCTACTTGATCATGGTGGATGATCGTTTTGATGTGTTCAGTTGGCAAGAATTTTATTGAGTATTTTTGCATCGATGTTCATAAGGGAGATTGGTCTGAAGTTTTCATTCTTTGTTGGATCTTTGTGTGGTTTTGGTATCAGCGTAATTGTGGCTTTGTAGAAGGAATTGGGTAGGGTTCCTTCTGTTTCTAGTTTGTGGAATAGTTTGAAGAGTATTGGTGTTAGGTCTTCTTTGAAGGTCTGATAGAATTCTGCACTGAAATCATCTGGTCCTGTGCTTTTTTTGGTTGGAAGACTTTCTATGACCCCTTCTATTTCTTTAGGGGTTATGGGACTGTTTAGATGATCTATTTGGTCCTGATTTAATTTTGGTATTTGGTATCTGTCTAGGAAATTGTCCATTTCCTCCAGATTCTCCAGTTGTGTTGAGTATAGGCTCTTGTAGTAGGATCTGATGATTTTTGGATTTCCTCAGTTTCCGTTGTTATATCTCCCTTTTCATTTCTAGTTTGTTAATTTGGATACTTTCTCTGTGCCCTTTGGTCAGTCTGGCTAAGGGTTTATCTATCTTGTTGATTTTCTCAAAGAACCAGCTCCTCGACTCGTTGATTCTTTGTATGGTTCTCTTTGTTTCCACTTTATTGATTTCAGCCCTGAGTTTGATGATTTCCTGTCTTCTACTCCTCCTGGGTGAAATAGCTTCTTTTTGTTCCAGGGCTTTCAGGTGTGTCACTAAGCTGCTAGTATAAGCTCTATCCATTTTCTTTTTGGAGGCACTCAGGGCTATGAGTTTTCCTCTTAGCACTGCTTTCATTGTGTCCCAAAGATTTGGGTATGTTGTGCCTTCATTTTCATTAAATTCTAAAAAGTCTCTGATTTCTTTCCTTATTTCTTCTTTGTCCAAGGAGTCATTGAGTAGAGTATTGTTCAGCCTCCATGTGTATGTGAGCTTTCTGTTGTTTTTGTTGCTATTGAAAACCACTCTTACACCATAGTGATCTGATAGGAGGCATGGGAGTAGTTCGATCTTCTTGTATTTGTTGAGGTCTGTCTTGTGACCAATTATATGGTCGATTTTGGAGAAGGTATCATGAGGTGCTGAGAAAAAGGTATATTCTTTTGCTTTAGGGTGAAATGTTCTATAGATATCAGTCAAATCCAATTGGTCCAAAGCTTCAATTAGTTTTACTGTGTCCCTGTTTAGTTTCTGTTTTCCTGATCGGTCCATTGAGGAGAGTGGAGTGTTGAAGTCCCCCACAATTATTGTGTTAGGTGCAATGTGTGCTTTGAGCTTTAGTAAAGTTTCTTTTATGAATGAGGGTGCCCTTTTATTTGGAGCATAGATGTTCAGAATTGAAAGTTCTTCTTGGTGGATTTTTCCTTTGACCAGCAAGAAGTGTCCCTCAGTGTCTCTTTTGATGACTTTAGGTTGAAAGTCGATTTTATCTGATATTAGAATGGCTACTCCCGCTCGTTTCCTGAGACCATTGGCTTGTAAAATTGTCTTCCAGCCTTTTACTCTAAGGTAGTTTTTGTCTTTGACATTTAGGTGTGTTTCCTGTATGCAGCAAAATGTAGGGTCCTGTTTCCTTATCCAGTCTGTTAGTGTATGTCTTTTTATTGGGGAATTGAGTCCATTGATGTTAAGAGATATTAAGGAATAGAGATTATTACTTCCTGTCATTTTTTATGTTATTTTTATATTTGAGTGGTTATTTTCTTTTGGGTTTGATGAAAGAAGCAACTATCTTGCTTTTTCCAGGGTATCGTTTCCCTCCTTGTATTGGAGTTTTCTTCCTATTATTCTTTGTGGGCTGGGTTTGTAGAAAACTATTGTGTAATTTGACTTTGTCATGGAATATCTTGGTTTCTCCATCTATTGTGATTGAGAGTTTTGCTGGGTATAGTAGTCTTGGCTGACATTTGTGTTCTCTTAGAGTCTGCATGAGATCTGCCCAGGATCTTCTAGCTTTCATGGTCTCTGGTGAGAAGTCTGGTGTGATTCTGATAGGTCTTCCTTTATATGTTACTTGGCCTTTTTCTCTTGCTGCCTTCAATATTCTTTCTTTGTTTAGTGCATTTGGGGTTTTAATTATTATGTGGCGAGAGGTATTTCTGCTCAGATCCAGTCTGTTTGGAGTTCTGTAGGCTTCTTGTATATTCATGGGCATCTCTTTAAGTTGGGAAAGTTTTCTTCCATAATTTAGTTAAAGATATTTGCTGGCCCTTTCAGTTGTAAATCTTCACTCTCATCTATACCTATAATCCTTAGGTTTGGTCTTCTCATTGTATCCTGGATTTCCTGGATGTTCTGGGATACAAGCTTTTTGCATTTTGCATTTTCTTTGACTGTTGAGTCAATGGTTTCTATGGTATCTTCGGCATCTGAAATTCTTTCTTCCATCTCTTGTATTCTGTTGTTTATATTTGTATCTATGGCCCCTGATTTCTTCTCAAGGTTATCTATCTCCAAAGTTGTCTCCCTTTGTGATTTCTTAGTTGTTTCTACTTCTGTTTTTAGATCCAGGATGGTTTTGCTCAGTTCCATCATTTGTTTGTTTGTGTTTTCCTGTAATTCTTTAAGAGATTTTTGTGTTTCCTCTTTCATGACTTCTGCCTCTTGACTCAAGTTCTCCTGCATTTCTTTAAGTTTTTTTTTTTTTTTTGCGTTTCTTCTTTATTGGCTTCTGTCTCTTGAGCCTTATTCTCCTGCATTTCTTTAAGTGATTTTTCTGTTTCCATTATACGGGTTTCTCGCTTATTCATGTTCCCCTGTATTTCTTTAAGAGATTCATTTATGTCCTTTTTGTGTTCTTCTAGCAGCATCATGATCAGTGATTTTAAATCCAAATCTTGTTTCTCTGGTGTGTTGGCATAACCAGGACTTGCTGATGTTGGAGAGTTTGGTTCAGACGCTGCCATATTGCCTAGATTTCTGTTAGTAGCGTTCCTGCGTTTGCCCTTTGCCATCTTGTTATCTCTGGCGTTAGTTGGTCTCTCTCTGGCTGGTGTTTGTGCCTCCCGTGAGGCTGTTGGGCTATTTCTGCAACACTGGATGGCTGGGTTTCCCCTGTTACAGAATGCTGATGTGCTGTCCTCCTCTTGGGTGCCCTTGCAGCGCTAGTGTGCTTTGCCCCAGATTGTGTCTGTGAACCAGATGGAGCCCGTTTGCACCTTCAGGGAGCAAAAGGTGTATGCTGCGGGGACCTTTTCTGCCTGCTGATCACTCTGCTGGGCAGCCGATCTCCCAACCGGGTTGGTGCACACAAGGCTAGCCTGGCTGCTCAGGCCCTGGGTCCAGGTAGAAGCCTGGGAGGCCAAGGTCCAAGCAAAGTTCCCCTCGGGCTATGACTGTTAATTGGGTCTGTCAGGTGGCCAGGATGGCGGGCATGTGCGCTCTGCTCCCTGAAAGTGCTGGGAGAGTCTGCTGGGCTAACAACCTCCTGGGTGGGTTGACACACAGATGGCCCACCAAGCCGCCCTGTTCTTGGGGTCAGTCCAGGGCCTGTTGGGGCCTAGACCCCCACTTTGTTAGCCTCAGGCTATGCCTGTTCTGGCTTTGCCTGCTAGAGCTCTCTGTCGTCCTGTAGGCAAAATGGCAGCGCGCGTGCCAGCGTGGGCAAAAAAAAACTCCTGGCTGGGTTGGCACCCCGATGCCCCCCGGAACAGCCCAGGGCCTGGGTGCAGGCCAATGCCCGTCGGGCTTAGACCCCCCGCGATGTTGGCCTTGGGTTATGTTTGTGTACCTCAGTCTGTCCGATCTCTCTGGAGTCCGAAACCAAGATGGAGGCAAGTCTCTCGTGACTGGCGGGAGGCAGAGTTCTGAAGTGGCTTCTGTGCGGTGAAAGGCACCATAAATCCGCAGGTGCTTGCAGCCTGGCTGGCCCGCGAAGGTCAGTGGTCGTGGGCCCAGGGCCTAACTGGACCCTGTGTCGCCTTGGTTCCACTGCTGATGGCCCTTTGGCTGGATCAGCCACTGCTGCACTGCCGCCAATTGGTTTTTTTTATTCGATATAGTTTTTATTTTCATTTCAAATGATTTCCTCTTTTCTGGCCCCCCACTCCCCGAAAGTCACATAACCCCCCTTCCATCCACCTGTTCTCCCACCCACCCCTTCCCACTTCCCTGTTCTGGTTTTGCCTTATACTGCTACACTGAGTCTTTCCAGAACCAGGGACCACTCCTCCGTTCTTCTTGTACCTCATTTGATGTGTGGATTATGTTTTGGGTATTCCAGTTTTCCAGGCTAATATCCACTTATTAGTGAGTGCATACCATGATTGATCTTTTGAGACTGGGTTACCTCACTTAGTATGATGTTCTCCAGCTCTATCCATTTGCCTAAGAATTTCATGAATTCATTGTTTCTAATGGCTGAGTAGTACTCCATTGTGTAGATATACAACATTTTTTGCACCCGTTCTTCTGTTGAGGGATACCTGGGTTCTTTCTAGCTTCTGGCTATTATAAATAGGGCTGCTATGAACATAGTGGAACATATATCCTTATTACATGCTGGGGAATCCTCTGGATATATGCCCAGGAGTGGTATAGCAGGATCTTTTGGAAGTGAGGTGCCCACTTTTCTGAGGAACCGCCAGAGTGATTTCCAGAGTGGTTGTACCAATTTTCAACCCCACCAGCAGTGGAGGAGTGCTTCTCTTTCTCCACATCCTTGCCAACACCTGCTGTCTCCTGAGTTTTTAATGTTAGCCATTCTGACTGTTGTAAGGTGAAATCTCAGGGTTTTTTTGATTTGCATTTCCCTGATGACTAATGAAGTTGAACATTTTTTAAGATGTTTCTCTGCCATCCGAAGTTCTTCAGGTGAGAATTCTTTGTTTAACTCTGTGCCCCATTTTTTAATAGGGTTATTTGGTTTTCTAGGGTCTAACTTTTTGAGTTCTTTATATATATTGGATATTAGCCCTCTATTTGATGTAGGGTTAGTGAAGATCTTTTCCTAGTTTGTTGGTTGCCGATTTGTCCTTTTGATGGTGTCCTTTGCTTTACAGAAACTTTGTAATTTTATGAGTTCCCATTTGTCAATTCTTGATCTTAGAGCATATGCTATTGGTGTTCTGTTCAGGAACTTTCCCCCTGTACCTATGTCCTCAAGGTCTTCCTCAGTTTCTTTTCTATTAGCTTCAGTGTCTGGCTTTATGTGAAGGTCCTTGGTCTATTTGGAGTTGAGCTTAGTACAAGGAGAGACAAGGATGGATCAATTCACATTCTTCTGCATGCTGACCTCCAGTTGAAACAGCACCATTTGTTGAAAAGGCTATCTTTTTTCCATTGGATGTTTTCAGCCCTTTTGTCGATGATCAAGTGGCCATAGCTGCGTGGGTTCATTTCTGGATCTTCAATCCTATTCCATTAATCTGCCTGCCTGTCACTGTACCAATACCATGCAGTTTTTAACACTATTGCTCAGTAGTATTGCTTTAGGTCAGGGATACTGATTCCCCCAGAATTTCTTTTGTTGTTGAGAATAGTTTTAGCTATCCTGAGTTTTTGTTATTCCAGATGAATTTGAGAATTGCTCTTTCTAACTCTATGAAGAATTGAGTTGGGATTTTGATGGGTATTGTGTTGAATCTGTATATTGCTTTGGGTAAAATGGCCATTTTAACTATATTAATCCTGGTGATCCATGACCATGGGAGGTTTTTCCATTTTTTGAGGTCTTCTTCTATTTCCTTCTTCAGAGTCTTGAAGTTCTTGTCATACAGATCTTTCACATGTTTGGTAAGAGTCACCCCAAGATACTTTATACTGTTTGTAGCTATTATGAAGGGGGTCATTTCCCTAATTTCTTTCTCAACCTGCTTATCCTTTGAGTATAGGAAGGCCACTGATTTCCTTGAGGTGATTTTATAACCTGCCACTTTGCTGAAGTTATCAGCTGTAGGACTTCTCTAGTGGAGTTTTTTGGGTCACTTAGGTAGACTATCATATCATCTGCAAATAATGATAGTTTGACTTCTTCCTTCCGATTTGTATCCCTTTAACCTCCTTATGTTGTCTAATTGTCCAAGCTAGTACCTCAAGTACAATATTGAAAAGATAAGGAGAAAGGGGGCAGCCCTGTCTAGTCCCTGATTTTAGTGGGATTGCTTCAAGTTTCTCTCCATTTAGTTTGATGCTGGCTACCAGTTTGCTGTATATTGCTTTTACTATGTTTAGGTATGGGCCTTGAATTCCTGTTCTTTCCAAGACTTTAAGCATGAAAGGATGCTGAATTTTGTCAAATGCTTTTTCAGCATCCAATGAAATGACCATGTGGTTTTTTTCTTTGCATTAGTTTATGTAGTGGATTGCATTGATGGATTTCTGTATATTGAACCAACCCTGCATCCCTGGAATAAATCCTACTTGATCATGGTGGATGATCGGTTTTTATGTGTTCTTGGATTCGGTTGGCAAGAATTTTATTGAGTACTTTTGCATTGATGTTCATAAGGGAAATTGGTCTGAAGTTCTCTTACTTTGTTGGATCTTTGTGTGGTTTTGGTATCAGCGTAATTGTGGCTTTGTAGAAGGAATTGGGTAGTGTTCCTTCTGTTTCTAGTTTGTGGAATAGTTTGAAGAGTATTGGTGTTAGGTCTTCTTTGAAGGTCTGATAGAATTCTGCACTGAAGCCATCTGGTCCTCTGCTTTTTTTGGTTGGAAGGCTTTCTATGACCCCTTCTATTACTTTAGGGGTTATGTGACTGTTTAGATGATCTATTTGGTCCTGATTTAATTTTGGTATTTGGTATCTGTCTAGGAAATTGTCCATTTCCTCCAGATTCTCCAGTTGTGTTGAGTATAGGCTTTTGTAGTAGGATCTGATGACTTTTTGAATTTCCTCAGTTTCTGTTGTTATATCCCCAATTTCATTTCTAATTTTGTTAATTTGGATACTTTCTCTGTACCCTTTGGTCAGTCTGGCTAAGGGTTTATCTATCATGTTGATTTTCTCAAAGAACCAGCTCTTGGATTCGTTTATTCTTTGTATGGTTTTCTTTGTTTCCTGTTGACTGATTTCAGCCCTGAGTTTGATGATTTCCTATCTTCTGCTCCTCCTGGGGGAATTGGCTTCTTTTTGTTCCAGGGCTTTCAGGTGCATTGTTAAGCTGCTAGTGTATGCACTCTCCATTTTCTTTTTGGAGGCACTCAGGGCTATGAGTTTTCCTCTTAGCACTGCTTTCATTGTGTCCCAAAGATTTGGGTATGTTGTGCCTTCATTTTCATTAAATTCTAAAAAGTCTCTGATTTCTTTAATTCTTCTTTGGCCAAGGTGCCATTGAGTAGAGTATTGTTTGGCTTCCATGTGTATGTGGGCTTTCTGTTGTTTTTGTTGCTACTGAAGACCACTCTTACTCCATAGTAATCTGATAGGAGGCATGAGATTAGTTTGATCTTTTTATATTTGTTGAGGTCTGTCTTGTGACCAATTATATGGTCAATTTTGGAGAAGGTACCATGAGGTGCTGAGAAAAAGGTATATTCTTTTGTTTTGGGGTGAAATGTTCTATAAATATCAGTCAAGTCCAATTGGTCCAAAGTTTCAATTAGTTTTATTGTGTCCTTGTTTAGTTTCTGTTTTCCTGATCGGTCCATTGAGGAGAGTGGAGTCTTGAGGTCACCCACAATTATTGTGTTAGGTGCAATGTGTGCTTTGAGCTTTAGTAATGTTTCTTTTACGAATGAGGGTGCCCTTGCATTTGGTGCATAGATGTTCAGAATTGAAAGTTCTTCTTGGTGGATTTTTCCTTTGACCAGAAAGAACTGTCCTTCTGTATCTCTTTTGATGACTTTGGGTTGAAAGTCAATTTTATCTGATATTAGAATGGCTACTCTGGCTTGTTTCCTGAGACCATTGGCTTGTAAAATTGTCTTTCAGCCTTTTACTCTAAGGTAGTTTTTGTCTTTGACATTTAGGTGTGTTTCCTGTATGCAGCAAAATGTAGGGTCCTGTTTCCTTATCCAGTCTGTTAGTCTATGTCTTTTTTTTGGGGGAGTTGAGTCCATTGACATTAAGAGATATTAAGGAATAGTGATTATTCCTTCCTGTCATTTTTTATGTTATTTTTATATTTGAGTGGTTATCTTCTTTTGGGTTTGATGAAAGAAGCAACTATCTTGCTTTTTCCAGGGTATCGTTTCCCTCCTTGTATTGGAGTTTTCCTCCTATTATTCTTTGTGGGCTGGGTTTGTAGAAAACTATTGTGTAATTTGGCTTTGTCATGGAATATCTTGGTTTCTCCATCTATTGTGATTGAGAGTTTTGCTGGGTATAGTAGTCTTGGCTGACATTTGTGTTCTCTTAGAGTCTGCATGAGATCTGCCCAGGATCTTCTAGCTTTCATGGTCTCTGGTGAGAAGTCTGGTATGATTCTGATAGGTTTTCCTTTATATGTTACTTGGCCTTTTTCTCTTGCTGCCTTTAATATTCTTTCTTTGTTTAGTACATTTGGGGTTTTGATTATTATGTGATGAGAGGTATTTCTGCTCAGATCCAGTCCGTTTGGAGTTCTGTAGGCTTCTTTTATATTCATGGGCATCTCTCTCTTTAAGTTGGGAAAGTTTTCTTCCATAATTTTGTTGAAGATATTTGCTGGCCCTTTCAGCTGTAAATCTTCACTCTCATCTATTCCTATAATCCTTAGGTTTGGTCTTCTCATTGTGTCCTGGATTTCCTGGATGTTCTGGGATACAAGCTTTTTGCATTTTGCATTTTCTTTGACTGTTGAGTCAATGGTTTCTATGGTATCTTTGGCCTCTGAGATTCTTTCTTCCACCTCTTGTATTCTGTTGTTCATATTTGCATCTATGGCCCCTGATTTCTTCTCATTTTTTTCTATATCCAAAGTTGTCTCTCTTTGTGATTTCTTAGTTGTTTCTACTTCTGATTTTAGATCCTGGACGGTCTTGCTTAGCTTCTTCACTTGCTTGTTAGTGTTTTCCTGTAATTCTTTAAGAGATTTTTGTGTTTCCTCTTTCATGACTTCTGCTGTTTGTCTCACTTTCTCATGCATTTCTTTAATTTTTTTTTTGTATGTGTGTGTGTTTCTTCTTTATTGGCTTCTATCTCTTGAGCCTTATTCTCCTGAATTTCTTGATGTTGGAGAGTTTGGTTCAGACGCTGCCATATTGCCTAGATTTCTGTTAGGAGCATTCCTGCGTTTGCCCTTTGCCATCTTGTTATCTCTGGCGTTAGTTGGTCTCTCTCTGGCTGGTGTTTGTGCCTCCCGTGAAGCTGTAGGGCTATTTCTGCAACACTGGGTGGCTGGGTTTCCCCTGTTACAGAATGCTGATGTGCTGTCCTCCTCTTGGGTGCCCTTGGAGCCCTAGTGTGCTTTGCCTCAGGTTGTCTGTGTGAACCAGATGGAGCCCGTTTGCACCTTCAGTGAGTGCTGATGGTCTATGCTGCGGGACCTTTTCTGAGTGTTGGTCACTCTGCTGGGCAGCCAATCTCCTAAACGGGTTGATGCACACAAGGCTAGCCTAGCTGCTGAGACCCTGAGTCTAGGCAAAAACCTGGCAGGCTAAGGCCCAAGCAAAGTTCCCCTCGGCCTATGACCGTTAATTGGTTCTGTCTGGTGGCCAGGATCATGGAGTGTGAGCACTGAAAGTGCCAGGAGAGTCTGCTAGGCTAACAACCTCCCACGAAGCAGCCCAGGTCTTGGGGTCAGTCCAAGGCCTGTCCAGCTTAGACCCCAGCTATGTTAGCCTCGGGCTATGACTCTTAGCTGACTTTGCCTGCTAGAACTCTCTGGCGTCCCGTAGTAGTCAAAATGGTGGCGTGATCACTGGCTGGGCAAACAACCTCCTGGCCGGGTTTGCACACCAATGACTCCCCGAACAGCCATGGGCCCAGGTGTAGGCCACGCCCATCGGGCTTAGACCCCTGAGATGTTGGCCTTGGGATATATTTGCGTACCTCAGTCTGTCTGATTTCTCTGGAGCCTGAGGTCCAAGATGGCGGAGAGTCTCTCGTAACTGACTGGCAGGAGGCAGAGTTCTGAAGTAGCTTCTGTGCGGTGAAAGGCACTGTAAATCTGCCACCGCTTGGCCAGCGAAGATCAGTGGCAGCGGGCACAAGGCCTGCCTGGACCCTGTCACCTTGGTTCCACATGCAAAAATAATTCTTAACAATAAAAGAATGGCTGGGGGAATCACCATCCCTGATCTCAAGCTTTACTACATAGCAATAGTGATAACTGCATGGTATTGGTACAGAAATGGACACGTTGATCAGCATTTCTCTTTACTTGAACTTTTTGGTTTCTGTTTCATTGCTTTGCTTCCAGGAGATACCTGTATTCGCTAACTTTCTGCATTACTTTGACAAAATGCCTGAAGGAAAGATCTTAAGGAACAATTTATTTTGCTCATGGTTAGACAGAGTACAGTACATCATGGCAGGGAAGTCACTGAAGTATGGATAGCAGTGGACAGATGTGGCCTCATGTCATGCAGAACAGGAGTTAAGGGCTTCAAGCCAGGTGCCTATTGGCCTATAGTGGCTATAGTGTGTGAGCCAGGCCCCATATCTGAAGAGTTGCATAATTCCCCCCCAAACAGCACCATCAGTTAGGAAGTATGTTTTCAAACCCAGGACTCTGGGAAAAATTTCACATTGAAACCACAACAACAGCTTCTTTCATCTATGTGAAGGTTCGATTTATAATTTTTAAGGCCTCCAGGCAAGCTGTTGTAGGACACTAGACTGCAATGATATATCGGTCATCATTTTGATTCTGTGTCACCTATGTAGTTGAAGGCAAACAGCCTAACAGCATTGTGAAATAAAGTAACAGATGTGTAATTCGTTTGTAAATGGTATGGCTCTGTATTTAAGCAAGGTATTATTATGCACGAGGACAGGCTGAATTATGCAGAATATCCTCTCGGAAGCCTTCATATACTTATTCTGCGGTTTCTATCCCTGAAATGCCCTTCAAATTAATTAGTAGTCATTGTTGGTCTGAAAAGCCTTTATAAGCATTTTTTATAGCATTTGTCATATGATATTAAGACCATTCCACCCCCCCCCATCTCTGTCTTCTGTGAGATTCAGAGAGAAACCTTCATTTATTCTGCACTTGGCGTACAGCTAATGCTTAGTAAGTGTCTACTGAATTGGATTGGGTGATTTAAATAATATTATCTTTGTGTCTATCTTGAAGGACAATGCCTATGTCTATCCTATTATTTAGGATTATTGTCTGATAACTGACCACCCTTGGAACCTGTATATGCTTTTATGGAAATGAGGAGGCAACATTCATGAAAATGGAATTCTGCATTTTTTTCTAAAGGAAATGATCAGAATTTCTGGGTTTATTATTTGCAATTTTATCTGATCTGCTTAGAATTTAAGGCACTTTCATGTGCCTCATTAGTACAGTACGTAGTGGTTCAGTCTCACAAAATACTTTTATTTGCTGGAGAAGACTTAATCCTTTAGAGAAGGCTTCACCTTGGACCCACTCCTCAGGCGATCTCGACTGACTTGGAGATTTCTTTTCTTTAACAGCTGGTTTGCCATCCACCCCGTGAGCATGAACAATACCAACCACCTTGTAAATAGTGACAATATGGGCTATGCAGCTTACCTTTTTGAGCAAGAAAAGAACAGAGGCTATCTTCCTGGACAGGTGAGAATGAACATCCTGAAATCTTCATCTTGATTCAGCAAATGGAGTGAACATTCAGATGTCAAGAATAAACACTTTATTCTTGGACCCCATGAATATACTTGCATGGAGAGAATTCCCTGGCTGGGAGAAATAGTTAAGAGTGGTTAAATCCAGTTCTGGAGGATAGGACTTGGTTCTCAGCACCTCCATCAGGAGCCTCACAGCTACCTACAACTCCAGTTCCAGGGGATCGGACCCCTTCTTCTGGCCTTCATAGGAAATTCTTGTGTGCATAGGTGTATACTCACACACACACACACACACACACACACACACACACACACACACAAACACACACACTATCCAATCTTTTATCTACTTACTATCTATCTATCTATCTATCTATCTATCTATCTATCTATCTATCTATCTATCTATCTATCCCTCTATCCATCTATCTATCCATCTATCCATCCATCCATCCATCCATCCATCTATCTATCTATCTATCTATCTATCTATCTATCTATCCCTCTATCTATCTATCTATCTATCTATCTATCTATCTATCTATCTATCTATCTATCTTTCCCTCTATCTATCTATCTGTCTATCATCATCTATTTTTCATCTACCTACATACCTACTTATCTACACCCAGTATGGAATAAAATGTTTCCAATAATAAAGGTACAGTTTTCTCTGCACAGAAGATGTTTCTTATATTGAAGCCTTCATAAATTTACAACCAATTACATAAGAAAGATTCATTTTATATCTTTTGTTGCATGTAATAGTATTTGATCAAGCTGGTAATGCAGTATGATACACTGCATTAACATTAACTTTAATTGTTAGTGCTATAAGAGTAATATGTTAACCTTCTTAGTGGTGTAAAACCATGAATGGAGACAGACCATGAGACCCTTTTATTGATACAGAAGTTCCAAATAAAACATTCTTTCCAAGGACCTTGACCTGGTATTTTTCCAATAAAGCCTAAAGGGCTGGAAATATGGCTCATCAGCTAAGAATACTAGTTGCTCTTCCAGAGGACCCAGGCTCAATTCAGAGAACTCAGATGGTAGCTTATAGCTCTCTGTAACTCCAGTCCAAGGGAATCCAATGTTTTCTTCTGGTCTCCATAGGTACCATATATGCACATGGTGCATGGATATACATGCAGGCAAAACACCCACATACATTAAAAAAATATTCTAAGCTGACAGCAGCCCTAATCCATGACATCTGTGACCTTGAATCTTACCTAATAATGAGATCAGAAATCAGGAAGCCAATTGTCCTACTATAGGAACCTCCTAAACTATGGGCAGCTAGTGACTACAGATAGATAAGGGAGTCAAGACGCTGTTCTGCTTGGCCACTGGTTGCAGGCATCAGATGCAGAGAAATAAAGGTGATGAGAATCCAAGGCCCTAGTGCAGAATGAAGATTCTATAATATCAGTGGCTTCATTAAAAAATTCTGCTCTTTTAGACAAAACCCTCTCCCTCCCTCCCTCCCTCCCCCTCTCCCTCTCTCGCCCTCCCTCCCTCCCTCTCTCTCCCTCCCTCCCTCTCTCTCTCTTCCTCCCTCCTCTCTGTTTTTCTCTCCCCCCTCTCTCTCTTTCTCTCCCCCTCTCTCTCATTAGCTTGTATTTAATTTTAGTCTGTTTTCCTGTTTTCCTGCCTTCCCCAGTCCTTTTTTCCTTCCCTCCATTCCTTTCTTACATTCCTTCCTGATTCTTTCTATTCTATTTTTGAGAAGGCCTTGCTATGTCATCTAAACTGACCTTAAATTTATAATCCTCCATCTTTAGTCTCTTAACTTTCAAGATCTCAAGTGTGTACCATTATACAACTTGGGGAAAGAGGTTCTCATTTATACATTAGGAGACCACTGATCCATGTCTTTTTCTAAGAAGACTGGAAATGTTTATTGGGAAACAAGGTGGGCTCAGATGAATACCTGGTGTGTCTCTAATCTGGTTCAAGGAAAGAGTTGCTCACAGCAGGCAAGTCAGGGAAGTGAATTTCAAGGGCAAGTATATTTCTGGGCTTCAGGTAAAGCATTTAGACACTAGATGGATGGCTCCACATTTTATAACTTAACGTATTCTGCATTCACATCAAATTGTTTGTGTTAGAGAAAGGTATGCTTTTGAGAGGATTCATTGAAAACTTTTGTCAATAATTGGATTATTTTCAGTAATAATAATATTGATAGCAACATGAGCCATTATAGAAATAAAAATTTTTCTCAGAAAATAGTATATCATTTTAATTATGTGTATATGATTTTGCCTGAGGGATCAGAGATAATTCAGTTAGTAAAATGCTTCTTGTACCTGAGTTGAATCCCCAGCATCTGAGCCAAGCTTTGGACATGCTTGTAATCTCAGTATTGGAGAGTCAATGGCAGGTGGATCCCTGGGGTTCACTGGTTGGTCACCATGACCTAACCACAAATGACAAGTTTGTGAGAGATTGTGTCTCAAAACCAACCAACCAAAACTGAATGAGGAGGATGGCTTCTGAGGAATGATACCTGTGTTTGATTTCTGCATCTATGCATACACATGTTCATACAGAGGTTTTATGAGTGCATGGCATGTTTGCACTTCTAAGGGAAGTCATTATTAAAGAAAAATATGAATTTATTTTGGCAGGGACCGTTCGTAGCAGGGTTTGCTTCGTCAAATCTCGGAGACGTGTCACCCAACATTCTTGGCCCACATTGTGTCAACACAGGGGAGTCTTGTGACAACGATAAAAGCACCTGTCCAAATGGTGGGGTAGGTAGTGAGGGCATGCTTACCTCATGCCTGAATATTCATCAATATCATGCAAAGGTGTTTCTGCATATATTCTGGCCTGTTGGTCTCTAGTCTCTACTCTCTTCTGAAGCACCCAGTCAGCTTCTCTGAATTTTAAGTGGCTTGTCACACTTTTCCATTATGATGTCAAATGTAGAGGTTGTGTGTAATTCCCTGAACCTGGGTAGCTTAAAATATTTTTACCTGGGTAGCTTAAAATTTTAAAATATTTTATTTTTGAGTTTGTACCCAAACCTGCCTGCTATGGTATTTCTCACAGATTGTAAACCTATACATTTTTTAAAAAAGATTTTATTTCTTTTCTTTCCTCTTAAAATTAAAAACTGGTCTTTCTCTAAAACATCAAATAACATGGATACACGAAATAGTAAAGATGGAAAGTCTTTAAGTGTGGTAGTTTAATTTGAATGTCCGCATAGGCTCATATGCATGGATGTTTGGTCTCCAGTCGGTGGAACTATGTGGGAAGGATCAGGAGGTGTGGCTTTGTTGGAGGAGGTGTGTCACTGGGGGTAGACTTGGAGTTTTCAAAAGACTCATGCTGTTTCCCGACTCTTTCTCTGCCTCTTGCATGTGCATTAAGATGTGAGATCTCAGCTGTTGTTCCACGTACTGACATTTGTGCCCTTAGTTCACTATCATGAACTCCTACAGAAACTGTAAACCCAGTTAAAGTCTTTCTTTTATAAGTTGCCTTGGCTGTGGTACTGGTACTTTTCCTAGCAATAGGAAAGTAAGACATCGAGTACCATTTTTCTCCTTAATCCATAGTGATTGTTACACGCACCCTTCTTCCTGTCTTTGTCTATGCATTCATGAAAGAGTTTTATGATTTATTTATGGATGCTAGGATTTGAGTTTTCCATATAATTGTTCCATACAGAAATTGTTCTGTATCTACATCTGTGTCCAGTTTTAGAGGTTAGCCATTGAAGTTGTCCTCTCATTTATTTATTTACTTTCTTTCCCAGGAGCCTGTTTCAGCTTTCACACAGCAGCAGAAGCTCTAGCTTCCTGGTTCCCATTTTTAGTGAAGCACCCCCATTCTGTTGCTGCTTTTGTTACACTGTTTCTATTCTCCAACTCTACCTGATATGCAGCAGGGGTTAACAGTTGTATTGTATGCATGTTAGTATTTTTAGCTAGAAATGTCCTTTTTTCATTTGTCCATTTCCTCTATTTATTGAAATTAAATTAATTTGTAATACATTTTAAGAGTACTTATTAACTCCATAATTCATGATGAAATGGTTAAGTAAACTCACTTACAAAAGAATATATATAGTAGTTTATCAAATTGGTCTGTCTAATGATTCAGTGGCTTTTTCTATCACCCATGTGTGAGCAACTATGGCCCCAACCTTCATTTAAGTCAAGGATACCACTCTTGGACTCTCTGATGACATAATACGCAAAGAGTGAGCTCTAGTTTAAATTTCCATTTCATCATCCATGAAGTTGAACATGTCCTAATATTAAATGAGAATTTATACACACACACACACACACACACACACACACACACACAGAGGCGGTGCAGAGACAGAGTCAGAACACGAATTACCTGTTCCACCTGTAGTCCATAGTACATGCATTATGATGCTTTTTATTGCAAATAAGAGAAACTCCAACTCAGCATGGATAAGTGGAAGGGTATTAATAAGGATGTTCTTTTACTTTTATTTTTCAAATTTAGATACAGTACTTGGTCAATCTATATTACAGTAATTTATTGTATCTACATCTGCCTATGTTTATATATGTTAGAAAATTTGCACCTTCCTCATTAGTTTAAATATAGCATATATTGTTAACAGTTGTTGCCCTACTGTGTTACAGAAACTAGAATGAATCCAGGCTAACATTGTTTTGGTACCCTTATCTCATTTCTCTCTGCCTGTTCCTCTCTGTTCTCCCTGGGTCTTTAGTGACTACCATTCCTTCCCATTCTTATATGACATTAGCTTTCTAGCTTTTACAAGTAAGCGAGAATATGTGATGTTTGCTTTTGTTAGTGTGGGTTATTTCATGTAACAGAAGACCTCTGATTTCATCCATAATACTGCAAATGAAGGGATTCCACCCCTTTACAGCTGAAAACTGTTGTAGTATGTGTGCATGCCAGGCATCTGCTGGTGGGCACTGTGGTTGATGGTAACAATTATGGGTCATGTTGAGGCAAAGGCAGATCTGTAACAAATGAGTAGATTGAGTTCATTGACTTTACATAGAGAAAAGCAGGTGTTCTTCCCTCTGAAAAATCTTGAAGTCCCTAATATGTTATATTTGTTATAAAGATTGCAAAATTTTCTCATTCTATGAAATTTTCTATCTACCTTAGTTATATTATCTCTCCTATATAGATGATTAAAATGTTAGAGTGTCAAACCTGTTCTTTCTTATGTTTAAGTCGTTTTTGTTTTTATTTCCCAGATGGTAACATTTATTCACCTGTTTATTCCTTCCGTACATTCTTTGTAACATTTATCAGATTTAAGTGTTTGATCAATCTTGAGCTTTGCTGATCTAAGAAATAGGATATGGAGCTCGAGTTGCCAATTTTCTTCCCAGGAGGATGGCTGATTGTTCTAATGTAATCTGATTGAGTTTCTGTGTAAGACAATAATCAGAGCAAGAGTCCCAGGAAACATAAGCAGACAAATAGGCAGTGACAGAGGATATGGCCTAGCTTCCAATCCCAGGTCAGAGTTGGTTCCTGCGCAATGTACAGCAAATCTCTCGACCAAGCTGAGACATTGTTTCCTAATTTTAAAAGGAAGTTACTGGAAGCGATGCGATCTGAAAACATTCCTTGCTCCGAATACATGCGTGGTTATGTTTGCCTTAGCTGTAAATTAAGACAATGCTTGAAGAGAAATGCTAGAATCAGCTTAGCAAATGTATTTGCTTGGCTTCATATGTAATTTTCTATTTCTTCAAGCCGTCACTCACACACTAAGGATCATATTGTCTCACTTTCCTCCAGCCTAGCGTGTGCATGGCCAGCGGACCTGGACAAGATATGTTTGAGAGCACACAAATTATAGGACGGAGCATCTATCAGAAAGCCAAGGTAGGCACATGCCCAGTGCTTTACAGCCTTGTTTCATGCTGTTCTTTAAAACCTGCAGACATCATTTAGTAGGAAGTCCATAATTGCAAGGAAGACCAAAAGTGCTCAGCCTGGCCGGGAAGTCTAAAAGACTTTGGTTTGTGAGGTTGCCCTTGGGAGCCATGCAGGACTCTATCTGATCTGGTCAGACTGCTTAGTGCATTTAAAACCAAGCAGGCAGGAAAAACGTTCTATTTTAGGATGCTAGAAATCTGGAGTGCACAGCACAGGATGCGGAGACGGATACACACTAAATGCTCAGTTAATGTGGTCCCACTCTGAACCAGTCTCTTCCAGATTCTCGGAAAGCTCTCCAGTCATGGCCTGGCTCAATCCTCTGATCACTTCTGAACATGGCCTGCAGTGATAACGCTGAGCTGAACATCTCAGTCACTACAGTTCCCATTAGTTTGTATGCTTATTTGAAAGGGCAAAGGTCACACTACCTTTCTTTTAAAGCAAAACAAACAAAACAATTGTGCTGAAGGAAGTATCCAGTGTGAAATGAGCTTCCTATGAATGATTCCACATTCCCCTTGCTCCTAAACTTTTTTTTTCATGTATATGGTATATGTAGGTATAGGTATACATATGTATATGTATGCTTTGGGGTATGAGGGTGCATGCCCATGTGTGAATATGTCCACATGCATGTGAGGGCCAAGACTGAGGTTGGGTGTCTGGCTTAAATGCTCTCCACCTTGTTAACTGAGGGGGACGTCTCTCACTGAACTTGGAACTTTATCAATTGCCTGGACTGACAGGGATCCTTCAGAGACAAGCCCCAGGGATCCTTCTGTCTTTGCCTTCCAAGTCCTAGAGTTATAGCAGTGTTATAGAAGCATCTCTACTTGGCTTTTGCATGGATACTAGGAATGGAACTGAACACCCCCCACCCCGTTTGTGTGATAGACACGTTATCTACCCAGTGTTGTGCTAAATTTTGTCTTTAATGCTGCCCACAGGGAGATAATAATGAGAAATAGCTTCTAACCAATATGATCCTGATAACATTAAATCCCCTTGTTTTCATGGCTTGTACACATACAGAGACACACATATACACACACAGACATACACAGAGAAACACACATACACACATATGCAAACACACACACACACACACACACACATACACACACACACCTGCTTGTATTTAAATAATTCTAAGTTCTAAAATGTTTCAGAAGCAATTAAGAACAAAAGTGCCTTTTAAAACAATTAGGCATAAAAGCCATAACCACAACCTGACCAATTGCTATAGGCTCTTTTTATTTGCTCTGGTATTATCAGTATTATTATGTGGTATTATTCTAAATTTACAGATTCTTTTGGGGGGTATGTCTATGACACACTTTGTTGTCAGCAATTTGTTTCTGTCCTTAGCCTAGGGCAGAGCAATTCTGGATTCTCTTCTCAACAAAGCACAGCTCCCTTGGCTATCAGGACGGCAGGCTGCAGCTGGGGTTCCCGTTGCTCATCTTAAAGTCCGCACTCAGCTGTCTTAGAAGTGGGCTAAGCATCAGGCCACTGTACTTGTGCTGAAATAGAATTTTCCTGTATTGTATGCCATAGATGTACAAGCAGGAATATTCTTTTTTTTATTATATATCTTTATTTTCTATATTCTTTGTTTACATTCCAAATGATTTCTGAAGAGTTGATAAAGTATTCTTTATCTTTGAGGAAGACTGTAACCAACTGAACTTTAGTTATCATAATTAAAAGTTGTTCAACAGAGGAATGGATACAGGAAATGTGGTACATTTACACAATTTACTCAGCTACTAAAAACAATGACTTCATGAAATTCTTAGGCAAATGGATGGAATTTAGAAAATATCATCCTGAGTGAGGTAACCCAGTCACAAAAGAACACACATGGTATGCACTCACTGATAAGTGGGTATTATCCCCAAAACTTTGAATACCAAAGATACAATTCACAGACCACGTGAAAGTAGACCAAATCATGGGTGCTTCAGTCCTTTGAAGGAGGGACAAAATACTGAAGGGAGGAAATATGAAGTGTGGAGCAAAGACTGAAGGAAAGGTCATCCATAAACTGCCCCACCTGGGGATCATTCCCACATACAGACATCAAACCCAGACACTATTGCAGATGCCAACAAGTGCTTGCTGACAGGAGCCTGATATAGCTGTTTCCTGAGAGGCTCTGCCAGAGCCTAACAAATACAGAGACAGATGCTCGCAGCCAACCATTGGAGTTAAAGGACTGAAGAAGCTGAAGGGGTTTGCAACCCATAGGAAGAACAACAATATCAACCAACCAGATCCCCAGAGTTTCCAGGGATTAAACTACTAACCAAAGAGTACACATGTAGGGAATATTCTTAAAAGTATTAAACTTACATTTCCCACACGCTTGGAAAACAATCACTTTGCTTGATAAAAAACAAGAATGTCAAAGATTGACTGATGTGTGACTTTGTGACACTGCCTGACTCCTGTCCTTGGAGAACTCAGGGATCCTGAGAGGACCATTTTATACCAAGTCTGGTGCCGACAGTCTCACATTCCTGCAAGTGTGAGGTTGCCGCTTTTATGTCATGGTCTGTGTCATGTTACGTTCTTTTTGGGGATGAATAGACACAGATCAACATTCCTGGAGATTTCAAGTTCTAGGAAACACTGGGGTTGGTGGAGGGGACGGTGGAGGGAACGGTGGGGGATTGCGGTGGAGTGGGGGTGGGGTTGTTCTCAGGAAGTAAAAGAAATGTGTCTTGGTGCAGAAGATACTAGGTGCCAGGCCTTGTGCCCATTTCTCTTCAGTTCTTTTCCTCAGGACAGTGAGCCTCTGTGGCTTTTCTAGGAACTGTACGCCTCTGCCTCCCAGGAAGTGACCGGCCCAGTGCTTGCAGCCCACCAGTGGGTGAACATGACAGATGTGAGCGTCCAGCTCAATGCCACACACACAGTGAGTATGACAGAAGACACCGACCTCTCGAGGTGGGCCAAGCACAGCTCACCGTTGCTCACAGCTGAACTTGTGTCTCTTTCTTTGTTTTTGTTTGATGATCTTTCCTTCAGGTGAAGACGTGTAAACCTGCCCTGGGCTACAGTTTTGCCGCAGGCACAATTGATGGAGTTTCGGGCCTCAATATTACACAGGGTGAGAGAAAGGAGGTTGGCGTGTGTGCTTCCAGGTTCGGGGGCTTCAGGCTTCTGTTTCCTAATGAAGCTGAACTGTGGCCAGTGTGTGTGTGTGTGTGTGTGTGTGTGTGTGTGTGATTCCCATCTCCAACTCAGGTGGCTCCAGGCTAGCTGAGTTTCTGTGTGATGTCTCAGATTGCCCAGGGATAGGTGTCCTCTGTCCCTCAGCTTTGTTGATTTAAATACAACCAGAAACAGAATCTCTTAGCATTTTAGTATATTGATGAACGTTGGTGATTGATTGTGTGTGTATGCACGTGTGTGTGTGTGTGTGTGTGTGTGTATGGGTGTATGTGTATGTGTGTGTATGCGTCTGTGTGTGTATGTGTGTATGTGTGTGTTGTATGGGTGTGTATGTATGTGTGTGTGTATGCATGCGTGAGCACATGTGTGTAGGGATCAGAGATGTTGGACCTCAAGCGCCTTCCACTCAGTGTTAGAGACTGGTTCTCTCACTGGCTTGGAAATTGCCGTGAAGCCAGGCTAGGTAGCCCTTGAGCTTCTTGGGATCTACCTGTTTCTCTTTCCCATTTCACCGTGGCTGAGATCACTGGCATGTGCTAGCACACCTGCCTTTTTATGTGGGCTTTGGGACATATCTGGAACTCGTATCCTTACACTTTAGAGGCAAGCACTTTCCTCGCTTAGTCATCTCGCTGCCTCCAGGGTATATTTTACTCTAAGCAGCCATGATTTCTTTGTGATGGCAGCATGCAAAGAGTATGATGAAGGAAGGGAAAAGCACATCCCTGACAAGGAGAGACAATATTTTCAAGTCATATGTCTGATAAGGGAATTGTGCATAAAATGTGTTTTGGAAAACCTCTCACGACTCAATAATAGCAGTCATTTATTGGGAAATAATTGACAAGCCATATAAGACAGGGATGTAAAGTAGTGTTGGTGGGGTTTAATATTTTGACAGGCACACAACCTTCCCAAAGTCAACACTGGAGGTTCTATCACTCCAACGGAAACTCTGAGCATGCTTAGCTGCTGCATCTCCTCTGCCCCTTCGTATACGCAAGCAGCAGATGCCCCATCCTTACAGTTGCTGCCTTAGACATTTCAAATGCCCGGTAATGTACAATAGCTGGATGTTTGCTGCATCTTCTATGTAGCGTTCTGTGTTAAGGTCCATGGAGGTACAGAATGTGGAAGCGTTCCATTCCCTTTTAATGGCTGAATTAATTCATGGTATCAATATACCAGATGGCATTTGCCAATTGTTTAATTGATGGATGTTTGGGTTATTCATTCTTTTTGTATGCTAAGAATAATTCGTCCCTAAGTACATATGTACATATGTGCAAGAGTTTGAGTGGGTCTGTGTGTGCAGTTTTTCTCTTAGGCATGTATATAGAGGCATGCTTGCCGGTCACATGCTAACTGGGTTGTAACGTCTGAGGCTCTCTCCCATGAGCTCCCAAATGGCTGCATTGCTTTACATCTGCATCAGTAATACATCCATTAAAAATGTCCACATCTTGGACAACATACGTTATTTGGCATGCTGATTCTAGCCAGCATGTGTGTGGAATGCTCTCTCCTTGTGGGTTTGATTTACATCACTGACGTGATGTCAAATGTGTTTTCATGTGATTACTGGCAAAATATATTGGCATATATTTTGGGGGGAACTATTTATCCACATACTTTTCTTTATGTTTGGGTTTTGACTGTAATTATTAAGTTATGAGGCTTTCTAAAATACATTTTTGCATACAAATCCCTCATCAGATAAAATATTTGAAAATCTTTCCCTCATTCAATAGGTTTGTGATTTGTTGATTACATTCTTTGAGACACAAACATCTAGATCAGTTTCCTTTTTGTTGCTTGCCATCACACTAAAGAATCTTTTGCCATCATGAAGGCTTACCTGTAGTTTTAAAAGTTTTGCTATTTACAAGCTGAACAGCTGTTATTACATGTTGTAGTTATCATTGTTAATTTTTAAAATGAGAAAAAGGTGATGCAGTTCACAAACTTGTGGATTAAATTAAACTGTCTTTATGACATAAATGAGCAAAGTTAATATTAATACAGCATTGAGAATATCAAACAAAATGTATTGATATTATTTATTAAGATGGCAGTCTAATTAAGGTCTATTATTTTTGACATAAAGGAAACGCTGCCCTTTCTATTGCCCAAATTGTTGAAGCCATTGAATGACAACTTTAATGAAATATTTGAAATGCCTAAAATGATTGTGTGCCATGCTATCTAAATCATGACCTCCTCAGAGGGACAGTACAAGGCATCTTATTAATCATCACAATTCTAATAGGAACAACAGAAGGGGATCTATTTTGGGACACTCTTCGGGACCAGCTCTTGGGCAAGCCATCCCAAGAAATCACAGAGTGCCAGAAACCTAAACCAATCCTACTTCACACAGGAGAGGTAAGGCCTTTGATTGTCATAAGGAACTCAGAATACTATGTAGTTTCTGAGCTATCAGATAATAAGTAGTTAATGTCCACTGACACGGAAGATCTTATTTAGTTATTCTTACATAATTTGTCATTTATTGTTATTACATATGTCCTACTACTACTAGGATATATGTGGGAGCCATGTTTGTAGAGGTCAGAGGACACTTTTGTAGAGTTGGCTCTCCTTTTGCATTTGGATTCTGGGGGCCAAACTCAGCTTTGTGTGGCTGGCGCATTACCTGCAGAGCCTTCTCAGTCAGCCACCTCCCACCAATGTTTGATATTAAAAATTTAGATGCTGGATCCAACTTTAAATAATAACTACGGTGAAGTCTACTGAGTTATCTAATTATTAAGAAACATGGAAGAGAGTGGAATATAAAAAAGGAAGTAACATTCGTGTTCTTTGGGCTCCGTGAAGAGTTCTTTCCACAGAAAAGCATGTAAATCATATAGGAAAGTTCTCATATGTCAATTCTCTCGTGTGAGGCAGCACCATTTATTTGTTTATTTAGTTGTGTGTGTGTGTGTGTGTGTTTGTTTGTATGTGTGGGAGTGCAGGGACATGTATGGCCAAGTGTATATGGTGACCAGAGATGTTACTGGATTCCTCAGAACTACTGACTACACAGCTTTTGTTTTGAGACATGCTCTCCCACTGGGACCAGCACCTTACCAATTAGACTAGACTGGCTGACCAGCAAACCCTAGGGATCCTTCTGTCTCCACCTCCCAGTGCTAAGATTACATACATGCCACCATGTCTGTCTTTCATAGGCGTGTTGTGCTGCAGACCTGACTCAAGTTTGTCTGTGTATGTAGCAATATCATTAATTAAAGCATTTTTGTTTTGTTTTGTTATGTTTTTCTCCAGACAGAGTTTCTCTGTGTAGCCCTGGCTGTATTGGAACTTACTCTGTAGACCAGGTTGGCCTTAAACTCAGAGGTCCACCTGCTTCTTTCTCCAGAGTTCTAGGATTAAATGCATGTATCACATGCAGGCTGAAACAATTTTCCTTTAGTACTACTTTAGAACATGATTTTTTTGTTTTTACATTTGTGATGTTAAGAAGTCATCCTACTATTGGTAGAAGAATGATTGTTGAAGTGTAAGCATTTAAAAAGTAGCCTTTTCCAGTATTAAAATTCTTAGGGTAGGAGAAGGAAGGGAGGAAGGGTTGGTGAGATAGTTTCTACTAATCACAATATAGAAAGTATAGATTTGGGCTAGAGAGATGGCTCAGTGGTTAAGAGCACCGACTGCTCTTTCGAAGGTACTGAGTTCAAATCCCAGAAACCACATGGTGGCTTACAACCATCTAATGCCCTCTTCTGGAGTGTCTGAAGACAGCTACAGTGTACTTGCATATAATAAATAAATAAATAAATAAATAAATAAATAAATAAATAAATCTTAAGGAAAAAAAAGAAAGGATAGATTCTCTCAAAAGAAGGTTGGGAGATGAAGCCAGACTTGCACCACTGGGGTAAATACAGAAATGATTGAACAGATCTAAATGGCATTCTATATCCACTGAGGAGATGGCCTCTTACACTACTCTGGCGGAACCCTTGTTATATCGTAATGATGAGCCTAGTAAAGATCACTTGGTAAATTCAGGGTAAGACAGCATTGGGATTCACATGTTAAGCCAGGGACATAAACATGCATGTGATATGTTTAATGTTACAGCAGAGTTAGAAGTAAATCCTATGGTATGGTGTAAACAAAACAAAACCAGCTTCAAACATTCAAAATTGTTTAATGAAGGAACTTAAGTGACTGTTGACAATAAAAGGGGTAATTTATACCTAATGTAACTTTCTTGTTTTGGGGTTTCAGCTGGCAAAACCTCATCCTTGGCACCCAGATATTGTGGATGTTCAGATTGTTACTCTTGGGTCACTGGCCATAGCTGCTATCCCTGGGGAATTTACGTAAGTTCTTCAAAAAAAAAAAAAAAAAAAACAAAAAACAAAAAAATAACTTTCATAGTAAAGAATGCATTTCTGTTGGAATTACTTCTTTTTAAAATTGATTGTCTGTTTTTGTGTGTCTGTGGAGGGGCTTGTGGGTCATGATGTACTTGTGCAGGCCAGAGGATAAGTTGTCCAAGCCATTTCTCTTCATTCACCAAATGGGTTCTGGAGTCGGAACTCGGGTCGCCAAGCTTGGTGGCAACTGCCTTTACCTACTGATGCATCTCGCTGGCCCTGGGACTAGTTCTTAGGGGAAGATAATTCCCTGCTGATCTCTTGATAGCCTCCCATACTATTTGGCAACAGTGACAAATAATTTTTCCTTATTTGGCGGAGCCGCTGTGCAATACATCTGCCTGTGCTTGTGACCTGTGAAAGAGACGGGGAAAACATGAACAATTCACAAGCCTGGCACTTCGAAGGAAAAAGGGTCCAGTGGTTTAAGGAAGTACACAGACTTGAAACGATGCTAAAACACTTGAAAGCATCAGTTTAGATGAGAAAAGGACAGGAGAATATTTTAAGCCTGTATCTTTTACAATCTTTCCTATCTCCACAAGGGGAATTTTGTTGAACTAGTCTTTGATATTTTTTCCTTCTTTCAAAAATTCATAAAAATCTGTTATGCCCAACACATCCTATCATTCCCCGTCACTGCTGTTATTCACACAGATCATTTCACTAACCCTCACTCTGGGGTCCTCCATTGTTCCTCTGCAGTCCTTTGTCAACAGGAGACCCAACTGCATTCCTTTAAGTGGGTCTCAACCTTCCTAATGCTGTGACCTCATGTTGTGATGATCCCTACCATAAAGGTATTTTCTTTTCCTACTTTATAGCTGTGATTTTGTTACTTTTATGAGTTACAATGTAAATATTTTTGGAGCTAGAGGGTTGCCAAAGGAACTGTGACCTACAGGTTGAGAACCACTGCTTCAAAACATGAACTAAACATGTTACTTCTCTGTTGGAGACCACCCAGTCCTCCCATCTTAGTCCAGGCAGTCCCTCACATCCCCCCAATTTCGTTACAGTCCCCATGCAGTCTGTTTCTCAGCAAGTTCCCTGGTGGGATTTCTTTTGATTTTCCTTCTTTCTCAGCCTGCTTCCATCATCCTGCATCGCTGACCAGGTTTTCTGTCTAGAGAGAACTTCAAATGCACCTGCTAGGTCCACAAAACACGTTCTGGGCTTGGAGATTTTGAACATATGGTTCTTTCTGTAGAAAACACATTCTCTCCAGCTAGCCTCAAGGTTAAGTCTTTTAATTTTTTTTTAATCCCTTTGCTCAAGTCTCTAACGGAGATGCTAATACTATTCATACCACATAAAAAGCATCTTTACCAACAGCGTCCAGCTGTCTCTCACATCAGCACCAGCACCAGTATAAACACTACCACTAATGCCATCACTCCCACCGTTCCATTTCACCCTTACTCTACTTTATTAGTCGCTGGGTGTTTTTGTTTGTTTGTTTGTTTGTTTGTTTTTATCATCTTACTTTTTCATTTATTTATTTTGTTGCCTTCCAGTTTTAGAATGTTGAGGTGTTTGTCTTTTACTTTCTATTGGAATGCTAAGTGCTGGCCCCCTAAAACCTGGAGTCTGCACAAAGCCACTGGGACCCTGCTCCCAAGTTAGTTCTGATTGATCAATAAAGATGCCTGCAGCCAATAGCTGGGCAGAAGAGACAGAGGTAGGGTTTAGGTTTCCTGGGCTTGAGACCACAGGGGAGAGCAGAGAGAGAAGCCACCATGGGATAGAAGAAGAACATGCAGGAAAGGAGAAAGGAGAACCACCAAGGGCTGCCTGAGCCATAAAAATGTGGCCATGTGGGCTGGCCGATTGGAGCCAAGAACAGACCCAATGAAACAAAGTAAGTTAGTAACTTGGGTTACCGTTAGGAAGGTGGATTCTACCAGCATGGAGGATAGACAGTACCCAGCTACTGTGCTGCTTAAGGCAAATTTAAAAAATATAAAGGCTGTGTGTGATTTTTTTTTTTTTAAATCCGGGAACATACATGGTCCAAGGTGGGTAGAAATGCCACGCCAGGATTATTTAATATTTTTTACTACAGAATGTAATTTGCATTCCATTAAATCATTATCACATAAAAGTGGGCCTGGTAAGCAGCAGATAGTCAAGATTGAAAGATTAAATATGAAAATGAAGTGGCAAGTTCATTGTAGGCGGGGCCAAGTATCAAACTTTCTCTCTGTCTCCCCCGCCCCCACTCTCTCATTCATGTTGGATGTAACTGACCCACTATGTTGATCTCATGAATAGAAAATGATGTCATTTTTTGTGGTGCTGGGTGTTGAGCCCTGGGCCTCCCACTTGTCCGCGAAGTTCTCCATCACTGAGCTACACCCTTGATGGTCTTCTCTCAGTGATGCCCAGTGAGTTTATTTCCCTCTTTGGTCAAATTGTGTTCAGTTTGGGATTTGCTTTGAAGATAGTCCAGTTGAGGGAAAAAAACTAAACTCTTTTACACCATCAACGGCTCCATTTTTACTGCTGTGTGTTGAGCTAGGCTGAGATTTTTGGTACGTACCAAAAGCCTTTCTGAATAGCTTACACACATACAAACGGGAGGGTGTTAACATAATTCTGTTTTCTTGATTCAGAACCATGTCAGGACGAAGATTTCGTGAGGCGATTAAAAATGTAAGTTAAATATGAATTACAATTCCTGTAAATTTATATTTAAGGAGGGAAAAATTCCTTATTAAATTATTCTTTCCCCAAATCACTAATGTTTGTGTTCCTTGAAATTATTGGATAAAGGTAAATATGAAATGTCATTTATTTAAGAATCAGAATTAAAGTATAAAGGAATAATAACCAGGTTAAAGTATTTTACTGGCATTTACATTTAAAAAATTGAAAGTTGACAATGCTTGTATAGTATAAATAGTAAATTATATCTAGAGGTTGCTTAAATCCCCATGAATGGGCTAAATAAAACCATCACATATGGGGATTTTTCCCCCTATATTTTCTTCAGATTCAAGATATATTGGAAACACTTGCAAAAATGAATGTCTTGTCTTGTTATTTGTATCTTATAAACATCTCTTTTAATTACATAATATAAATTTAATATAGTTTTGAGGCAATTACTCTTTCACAGTAAGATTCTACATCTACTGATATGATTATTATGATTTTCATAGATCCATTGATTTGCCCAACTATAATGGGAATTTGGTCTTTCTTTTTTCTTTTTTTCTTTTTTGATATTGATTTAATTTACTTAAATTGATATCTACAGTTACAGTCTATTTATTGCAAATGACATGACTTAATTCTCCTTTATGGTTGTAGTCTTTTTTTTCAAAGTACTCTTTGACACATTCACATTCCTTGGTGGTTTGGGGTCCTTGGGAATATTTTCCTTAAGAGGTATATATATCTTTAGTTAGTAATTCATACCAAATGTGCACTTTAAATGAAACTCAGATATTAATAGCCCTAAGCAGTATGATTTTTCACTTTTCCCTTGTAGGAATTTGCACTTTATGGAATGAAGGATATGACTGTTGTTATTGCAGGCCTAAGCAATGTTTATACACATTACATTACCACATATGAAGAATACCAGGTAAAGTAAAATGTTCTCATGACTTTTTTTATAGCACAGTCTCTCTGGATCTCTTCAGCCATGTTTCTGGGGTTTGACTTTGTTTTAGGTGGGGATTCTAAGAAAATAAGGCAAGGATTTTATTTGGCTTGGGGTTTATCACTTCTAAGTACATGTCAACATCATCAACTTACTCACTATCATGCAGTACTAATACTGTTTCGTCAGGGGCACTGGTAATAAGCCTGGGTTATGACATGCAGATAATGCCCCTTGGTACATTTAGTGTCCTAAGCTTCTCCAGGGCCTCCTTTCTGCTATTTATTGAATGCACTATGAATGAACTACTTTGCAAAGGTAGCTGTGCACAATCCTTGAATTACATTCTGAATTAGCATACTAGTCTCTATATGATATGACTTAAAAAAAAACCCACAAAACAAAACAAAACCCTCTCAGAATTAGGAATCTGATGTTCACAATTACTTCTTTATGTGTAGAGTTCTTAAAGCATCCCAGATCTCTTTAAAAAAAATCAGTTAAATGCGACATAGCCTAGAGTCCCACAATTAATAATTATAAATAGATCTCCTGGCATATCATGGCAGTCCATACAGGAACATTTAGCGATAGATGAATTGGAATCTGCCCTGGCGCCCTTTGTTGGCTTTGCTAAAGGATCCTAACATCTAGGAAATCTTAGTTGTATCGGTCTGTTTCCCATCATTATAACTATCTGAGACATCAGTTTATACAGAGAAAAGGCTAATATTGGTTTACAGTTCTAGAAGTTTCAGTTCATAATATTATGTGCCCATAGCTTTTGGATGGTGGGCAGATATGATAGTTCATGTTACCATATGTAAAACCCTTTGCTTCATAGAGTTCTAAGCTTCTTTTGCTTATTGAAATAAGAGAAAGAGACTGGTGTTCAGAATCCCCCCCAGGGCATGTACCTGTGATCAGAAGTCCTTCTAGCCACACTTCTTGCAGGTGCCACCAACTCCTTGTAGCACTTTCCATAGAACTAAGACTTTATAACGAGGAACTTAGGAGGTGCATTCCAGATCTATATGATAGTGTTGTTGGGTAAAAGTTCTTACCTGGGACAACCCAGGAACAGTTAAACTTTATTCAGTGCTCCTTGATATTCAGTATTCCCTTGAACAAGCAACAGTAATAGTAACAAACCCCTTACTTTGTCACTTAGTTCTTACAGACCTAGAAGTATTGTTTATTCTTTTTCTTTTGTAAAAATTACAGGAGTTACTAGGTCTACCTTCATCAAACTATCTGATAGCATAAAGAGGAAGCACATATTATTTTGCAAAATTGATCACTGTAGGCTGATAAACATATTCCAGTCTAATTTGTTTAGATAAATTTTAAATGTTTTGTTTTATGCACTTAGAGCCATTATTCTGATAGGTGTTCTATAGGACTTTTCAAAAGAAGTCCATCCCTGCAAACTTGATCCCTTATTTGGGATGATGTTTCTACAAAGTTTACTCTTGACTCATCCACTGATGTGTACAACAGATAGTTTGCTGGTCATTTTCTGGAGACAGTGTAATGATAAAAAATCTGCTTCTTCCATGGTATTGCATCAGAGATAAAGGAAGCAGATAAAGATGCAGAAGACTGGGGGCTGAAGAGATGACTCAGAAGTTAAGAGCACTTAGGGGTGGAAGACCCAGCTTCAGTTCCTAGCACTTACCTGGATGCTCTCAAGCAAGGGTAACTCCAGTTCAAGCTCATTGAATGTCCTCTTCTTCTGACTTCCTAAGACTCTTACATGCATGTGGTACACACACACACACACACACACACACACACACACACACAAATAAATAAATAAATAAATAATATTAAAATAGACAAAGACTGGCAGGCATTTATCTGAGTTTTTGACAATACATTAGGGTCAGTCAAGCAAATAAAAAGTAAGGAATGCCTTTTATAGAGCAGGCGTGTGCACAACAGTCCAGAGAATAGATACAACACATTAATGGGCTATAATTAACTTAGGATTTGTGGAGTGTGATGGTGGCAGTGAGGTGAGAGCTGGGAAGGAGGCAAGGTGAGTAGAGGGAAGAGTCCTTTGTGCAACACAGTGGAGTAGCAGCTTTATTGAGAAGGTTTTGAGACAGTGCTTTGATTCACTCTTTAAAACATCATTGGGAAGGTACTATAGGTATGTGGAGACAGAATTTGATTAGCACATTAGAGTTAGGATCTGGGTGAGATATGAAGGTTTGTACAGAGTTAGGGCCAGGAGAAAAGGAAAAGAGGAAAAAAATGAGAATTTTTTTTAAAGGAAGCATGACACAATCTGAAGATTTATAAAATGTAGGATGAGGTAGAGGAGGGGTCCAAGATGACTGCCAACTCGTCGCCATGGAGATGCTGGAAAGGTGGCATGCAGAATACTTCAAGCAAAGCTGATGTTTCTGGGACAATGAGGACCTTCATACACTGATAGCTCTGAGGTTCCTGTGGAGTCACCAGAGGCAGGGAGCTCATAATGAGATGCACTGGATTCTATTTCATAGCCCTGTGGTATGGGAGATGTCCTTTCACAGAAGGGACCATCAGTAGGCAACTTATCTAGAAATTACTAAATAGGATCCATTTATCCTCATTTTTCTCTCCTGATGTTCAACCTGGGGGAGATCACTAATAGCACAAGAAGTGGAAGGTTGAAATATTTTTCCAATTAAAAGAAATGAAGCCTAAATGGAATCAACAGAAAGAGCCCATCACTTTAACAAGTCTCAGATCCAGCCATTCACTAACCTGGCTGGGTAGTGGAAAATGCTCACATTCTGTTTTACAAAAACCACTTGAGAATTTGCTGGTAATGTGAATGGTCCAGACATCACTTTGCCCTAAAATGCTATATATCCATAAACTGATTTATGCAAAACTGTCTGTTCCTCTTCTTGTGCTTCCTGTAGGCTCAACGGTATGAGGCAGCATCTACAATCTATGGACCACACACCCTGTCTGCGTACATCCAGCTCTTTAGAGCCCTTGCTAAGGCAATTGCTACGGTAATAAAATCTCGTGTGTTTGAGTGTCTGTATCTATGTTTGTCTTCAGGGGAAAAAGACACAGAATCAAGAAAGAACCTTAGATACATGTATTATTTGGCTAATTTTATATTATATGGAATTTCCCTTAGGAAAGAATACTGGAACAATAATATCACTAATAACTCAAAGTTTACTGGTAGTGAAATTCAAATTCAATTAATTTCATTTAGTGGTGGCAGTCTGTTCCACACACCACACACACACCACACACACACACACACACACACACACACACACACATATATATAATGAAGCTGTCATTTGAAGTAAGGAGATATTTTTCTCTCTGTTTTTTGATCATCAAAATTGGCCACCTGTACTATAACTATAGCCAGTGTTCACTTGCCATATTCTTTCCTCTTGTTCAGAGTTGAGTAGACTGTGCAATTACAGAATACTTTGATGCTCATTTTCTTCATTATAACCTCTCTGAAATTGAGATGCATTTTCCAATCAGAGAATTCTCACTCTTATAACTAGTAGAATTTTAAATTTCTTGATTAAATAGTATAAATTGCTGTAATGAATGGAGACTTAGGTTTGTTGAACTCTAGTATTGCCTTGGTATTCACACATGTGTATTTCTGAAATGTATACAACTGATTTATTAAAGCTCCTTAGCATTGAAAAGTCCCCGTTAGGACACACTTATTTATATAGCTGCAGTTGTGGTACAGATAATTAGTTGAAAAGTGGGGCAAAGAGCTTAAAATAATAAGCAGATCTGTATATAGTGCATTTAGAATTTGTAATAGTAAGTATATTGCTTGCCACATAATAGCTTTATAATAGTAAAAGCTCTGAAATTATGGCATTCTAAGGACAGCAAACCCTTTAAAGAAACAGTATGATCATACTGGATTGAAAAAAATTGATACTTATGTGCTGTAGACCAACTCAGGCAATTTCCTACAATTCTATAGCTGCCTATTGTATTTGAAATTTTAGTGCAATCTGGAGACTTGAACATACTTTGTTTACTATTTTTTAAACTATAGTGCCCCTCTGAATTTTAGACCTAGTCCTTTGTTTGTCTTGTGGAAACCTGGTTCTTGGTCTATGCTATAGTCACTTGTTTTAAGACTGACTATGTGGTCTTGAAAACCAACTGAATGTATTCAATTCCACTTTCTTGTCTGCAGAGTAAGAATGACAGTACATCCTCCATACCATGTGTAGCTATAAAAACTAACAATCAAATGTGAACATTAAAGAGCATTAGATATAAATCGAGGGCTGTTGAAACAAAGAGATTCTTATTTTGGTGACTCCATTAAAGTTGGTGAATCTTGTGGAAAACATATTGGTCAGGATAAGGCTGATCTTAAATTTGTAATAAGGATATATTTATTATATTATTTAGCACAGATTTGGGGCTAGACGAAGACCTTGGTAATGACTTTAGGTAAAAGATTATCCACAATTTGAACCAAACACGTTGCCACTTGCTTATAATCTTGGCACACAGGACACTAGGATAGGAGTATCCCAATTCAGGGCAGCCTGGTCTATGTAGCAAGTTCTCGGTGAGCCCGAGTAGCATTGATAAGACCTGTGTCAAGACCTCACCCCCACCCTTAACCAACCAATCAAGGTAACATCTTCGAAGCTTGAGATATAGCTTATATTTGCAAGCATACTTTTCAGAGTTTGACTCTAAGCACCTGAATGGAAAAGCTGGACTATATCTGCACTGTACTCTTGTAATCCCAGTACTGGGGAGACAGAGACAGGAGGATCCCAGGAGCTTGCTTATAAGCTACTTAGCTGAATCAGTGAGAGACAGCTGTCACAATAACCAAGATATGTGGTACTTGAATAGGAATGGCATTTAATATTGACTTCTGACACACAAATGCCCCAGGACATATATATATATATATATATATATATATATATATATATATATATATATATATATATATATATATATATATAAACATATATCAGACTGAATATTGAAAATACAAGCATAATTGAAGTATCATGTCATAAAGTTATAGCATGTGGTAAATCGCTATCCTGAACCACACAGGGAAAACAATGGTTACCCAGAATCTAACTTGAGTAGTCTGCATTTGGTTTCTGATCTCTAGATTATACTGGCCAGCCTAGCTTCAACTAAAACATATATCTACCTTCAACTAAAACACTCTTCTATCAAAAAAATTTAAAGTACAAACTCTTAGGCTCTAATTTTCAGAATGTGCCTCACATTTTGCTAAATGTTGTTAGCTTTCAAGGGCTGCTAATGTGTAGGGTGTAGATGTGTGTGTCTCTTTTAATGAGGGCATTTCTTGGGATACAAATGGAGGTGGGGAATGGGACTTCATCTCCATTGTGCATTTCTTTAACAAATGCTCTCTGTTTCAGGACACAGTAGCCAACATGAGCAGTGGTCCCGAGCCTCCATTCTTCACAAATCTGATAGCTTCACTTATTCCTAATATTCCGGATAGAACACCAATAGGCAAACATTTTGGGGATGTCCTGCAGCCAGCAAAACCTGAATACAGAGTGGTAAGACTTACAGGAAAGTCTCCAAATGCTTTTGCTTCTGGAGGCAAAAGGAAAGACATCATCACCTGCTTTGAATGGTTCCATATCATTGCTTCAGCAGTGGCAATGTTGGTAGTAGCATAGGCTAGCTTCAACGATGATGATGTTCACAGAACCACAGGCTAGCTTCAACAATGATGATGCTTACTTCTATTTTCATGTTCACAGAGGGGACTGGGAAGCACTGCTTCCCCCCCCCCCCCCCCCCCCCCCCGGTGGTTAGCTACATAAAATTGTATTTCCAAAATGCAAATTATTCTTTTTATTAAATAGTCAAAGATCCATGCATAGGAGTCTTTTAGATCAAGGATGGGAAAGCAACTAAAGTGAAGCAGGGCCTGCACCGTGACATTTTATGCTGATTTTGTGTTCTGCATTTTTGCTGAATAATGTATTAATTCCAGCAGGTTTTCTCTGACCATCTTAGGGATTTCTACATTTATTATATAATCAGCAAATGAAGTAACTTGACTTAGTCATTTCGCGATTTCTCCTTTTTTCTAATGAAGCATGACTAAACTTCATAGTCTTGCTTCATCAGTGACTGAATGATCTGCAGTGTGGTGTCAGTTTCTCACTGCTCTGATAAGACAGCCAAGAAAGCAACTGAGGGCACATGTATCCGTTACTTCTCTGACTGCGATGACAGGATAGTTGATAAGAACAGCCCAGGGATGAAGGAGCATTTTTGGCTCACAAACAGAGGATGCAATCCACCATCTTGGGGGAACCATGGTAGCAGGCGTGAGGCAGCAGGTCACACTGCCTCCCTAGTCAGAAACAGAGAGGCGGATGCTTGTCTATTCACCCTTTCCTCTGTCTGTCTTTAGTTCAGTATTCTAGCTCATCGGGTAGTGCCACCTACACTAGGGTGAGACTTCCATCATCAACTTACTCTCTCTGGAATGTCTTCATAAAGATTCCAGATGTGTGATTCTCATCTCACTAAGTGGTGGGGAGAGTTAAGCATGACAGCTGTGGAGAGGATTTATTTTGGTTCATTGTTTCAGAGCTTTCTAAACCTCATCACTCGGTTCCATTGCCCTGGGCTTATGCATGGTGGGTTAGACCATCATGAAGAAAGGGTGTGTAACAGGAGAACTCTTTCCACCCAATGGTGGCTGGGAAGTATAGAGAAATACAGGGATGGGCCAGGGACAAGATATAACCCTCAAAGGCACACTTCCAGTGACCTACTTTCTCAACCAGGACTTATCCCTTAGTGGACCATTCAGTTCATAGTAGATAATTCTACTATGTTCATAGTACTAAAGTTCATAGTAGATAAAAATGGATAAGGTGAGGCTAGTGCCCTCATAATTCTGTCATCTCAGAACAGTTCTAACCTCTGGAATACTAGCCTTCAGTACAGTAACCATGGTGCCAGGGAGGACAGATCATATTTAAACCATAACAACTCTGGACTAGGATGTGTGAGACTTGGTAGTCTTGGCTTATTTCTGATTTTAGGAGATGAGTATTCAGTATTCTCCTATCCATCCATCCATCCGTCCATCTGTCCATCCATCCATCTGTCCATCTGTCTGTCTGTCTGTCTATCAGTTCATGTATATATTTCATGTGTGTGTATGTGTATGTATGTGTATGTGTGTATGTGAGTGTGTGTGAATGAGTGTGTGTGTGTGAATGAGTGTATGTGTATGTGAGTGTATATGTATGTGTGTGTATGTTTGTGTGTGTGTGTATGTGAGGGTGTGTGTGTGTGTGTATGTGAGTGTGAATGTATGTTAAATGTGTATGTGCACCTGCAGATAACAGAAGGGGGTGTTGTCTCCTTAGAGCTAGAGTTACAGGTAGCCATGAGCTACCAAACACAAGTCCTCTGTAAGATAAGGAATTGCTCTTAACTGCACATTTCATGTCCCCTCTTTAGTATGACACATTTGAGGAGTTTAGTAGGCAAGAACTTGAATCAGGTCAAGACAGTTTAATTTCATACTCAACATGCTGATAGGCTTTTCTGGTAATAGATGTGGGTTTTTTGTGAGTGCTTTTCTGTGTCACTGACGTGACCATGTCATTTTCTTTCATTCAGTCTATTAATATTGTATTCTGTGTTAACCGGTTTTCAGGTATTAGATCCTGCTGCCTCTGGTGGCTAATCTGTTCTAAGGTGTTATCTGCTTTGTTCACTGCTCTGGAGTTTTAGACTCCCACCAGGGAAGACAGTTGTATACCTGATCCGTGGCTTCTGGTGTCAAAGTTATAAAGGTTGAGGAGGGAGGTGTTCTTGTGTTTTCCGGAATACGTATCAGTATCTTTGAGTATTCTTGACTCATATCTAGCTGTAAAAGTAAACCGACTTGGGCTTTCCTTCATAGTCAACAGTATTATGAAAGCTTTTAGTATGCGTGGGGAATAATGACCTTCATACAACATTTTCATGCATGTGGTCTGAGACAAAGTTTCAGTTGCTGTGATAAAGCATTGTGGCCAGAAGCAAGTTGGGGGAAAAAAGGGTTTACTTCATTTTATAGCTTGAAGTCTGTCATCCAGGGAAGGCAGCACAGAGGGCATGAAGGAGTGTTGCTTACTTATTTGCTCGGCCTGACTTGCTCAGTTTATTCTCTTATATGCCCCGCAAGACCACCTGGCCAGGGATGGCACAACAGACAGTGGGCAAGACCCTACCATATCAATCATTAGTCAAGAACATATCCTATAGAGTTGCCCACAATCCAGTCCTGTGGAGGCAGTTTCTTGGTTGCTTCCCTTTTCCAGATGTTCCTAGCTTGTGTCAAGTTGAGAAAAACTAGCACAGTCCGCATGTGCATAGTTACTTCTCTGTTTGGCTTCCCCTGTGCTCCTCCTCATGGTCCCTTTAGTCTCACAAAAAGTTCCTGCTCTGTTTCCACCTCATATGTTTAAGTCTAGAGAAAGCAGGCCATGCTCATCACCCCCAGCAGCCATGCTTTACCTCTGCCTTCACTCTACGAACATTCCTTACCCCATCCTTGTAGATGAAGGCCATACAGTTGATATATTTTCATGCATATTCATCTTCTTTCTATTTTTAATATGCTTTTGGTTAGCATACAAAGAAGTGGGCTTCATGTCTATATTTTCACACACACACACACACACACACACACACACACACACACACACACAGAGTTATATTTTGTTCTTATTTGCTCCCTGCTTCCCTCCCCCAGTCTCCTCAAACTTATTATTTTTTCCTAATGAGAGATAGGATAAATCATGACCCTTGGCTTGTCTTTCCAATGGTAGAGCTTGTAGACATCCTTATTAGGCTAATGTGTCTCTGCTAAGTGCCTGGAGGATCATATCCCAATGTCCAAGCCCAGCCTCAATCCCCACCGAGTTGATCCAACAAAATATTCATGAGACAAAACATACGAAGTGGGGCTAGAACAAAGAATAAATGTTTGTGCGACCTGTAATTAGATGAAGTTCAGACAAGGCTGGAGCTGGTGATGCTAAGTTTTGTCTCTCTCTGTGTTGTATAAATTTGTTTTTGAAATAATTTTATTAGCATACAATGAGATGAAGAGGAGTGAAGGTGGGAGGAAGTGAGAACAAGAGAGAGTTATAGAATATGCATGCCACCAAACAGAAAGAGAACGTTTGTGGAAAAGAAGGGCTCAGGAGTGAGAGGATCTGGGGACAGGGATTATGGGGTGTACAGAGAATACATATATATATATATATGTATATATATATATATATACATATATATATTAAAACCACATAGTTTTTTCTATTTTCACGTCACAATGTCAGATATGTATTTACATGTGTTTAATCTATTCCCACATGTGAAGCAAAGCATGCCATGTTTGTCTTTCTGAGTCTTGCTTCTTTTGTTTAATTCAGTGATCACCAGTTCTACTCTGTCTCCTGCAGATTTAATTCTTCTTCAAAGGGGCATAAAATTCTGTGGTGTTACATTATATATATTCACCTGTTAATTAACATGAAAGATGGTTTCCTATCTTAGTGCTTGTCCATAGTCCTGCAAGAGCATAGACATGCAAATATTTTTCTGGTATGCTATGCAAGTTAGTTTTTGTCACATTGACAAAAACTATATCACCTGTGAATAGGGATCCTGAATCACAGAATTTTCCTTCATCTCAGATTGGCCTATGGGTATGTCTGTGGAGCACTTTCTTGGTTAATGATTAATGTGGCGGGAGTCCACTGTGGGTGAGGTCATTCCTAAGCAAGCTGTTCTGCCTTATATTAGAAAGCAGACTGAGCAAGCCGTGGGGAGCAAGCATCACTCTTCCATGCTTTCTGCTTCAGTTCCTGATTCCAGGTTGCTGCTTTGAGTTTCTGCTCTAAATTGCTCTAATGGTGAACTATGAAGCAAAAGTATAAACATCTTCTTCCTGAGGTAGTTTTTGGTCAGTGGTTACCACAGCAATTGAGAAGCAAACTGGGACATTGCTGACATGATCCTTCATGTATATGGCCAGGGGTGATAAAGCTGTTTCATCCATAGTTCCATCCTTAGTTCCTGAGAAGTCTCAGTGCTGTTTTATGTATTGGCTGCCTAAGTGTGCATGTCCAATAGCAGGTGAGACGGGTTTCTCTTCCCCCAATCCTTGCCAGCCAATGGTGGCTGTTGCTGGTTTAGTAACCAGTCCAAGTGGTGTGAGATAAAATCTCAATGTGGCTTTAAATTGCGTTTCCCTGACTGCTAATGATGTTGAGTACATTAAGACAATATCTCTAGGACAGTTGTCCTTCCTTTAAGAACATTCTGTTCCATTCATTAGCTCACTTATTGACTAGATGATTTCTTTTTGGTATTTAATTTCTGGAATTCTTCTATAGAGTCTAGATACAAATACAGAGTCAGATCTTGTGAAGACTAATGTTAATTGTCAAACTTGGAAAAGTTTAGAATCACCTGGGAGATGGAACTCCATGAATCCCTGTGGAAAAATCATCTTAATCATGCTAATTGATGTTGTAAAACACAGCTTTTCTTTTTTTCTGATTTTAACTTTATTTATTTATTTATTTATTTATTTATTTATTTATTTATTTATTGGAATTTAAAATGTATTTTAGGAGAGGCTGCTGTGGTATAATTCCCAGTAAAAGTTACCATTGAAGCATATAGTTTTTTTTTCTAGAAAAGCATAAAGCTTTTCTAATTAATTAAATTTATCATTTGTTAATTTCATTTGCATATAGAATGCATTCTGATTACTCCCCACTGTCTCTTATCTCCTTCCCACTCATGGCCATGATCTCCCCTCCCTTCAGGTCCTTTCCTATACTCATGTGTTTGTTGTTGTTTGATGCCCCACTGAGTTTAATCAGCACCATCTGTGTGACCATGGATGGAGTTAGACACTGGATGCTGGGGGACGTGCCCTTGGGTCACATCTGAAGATAATGACTAATCATCACCTAGATTCCACAAATAGCCACTGGTGTGGAAGGAATGGTTGGGTCCCATGAGAACCTGCCCATTTCTCGATTGACTTTTGGCAGGTCCAGTCTTGTCCCCAGTTGCAATGGCTATGTCATGCCCTGAAAATATTCTGTAATCTCCTCCCTATTTTATGGCTCTTAGGTTCTTTTTACTACTTCTTCTGCAGTATTACATGAACCATCCAGGGAATGGTATAAATGTGCTCTTGAGGACTGAGAACTCAACTTTTTTTTTGTCTCAGCACCTTGAGCAGCCAAGACTCTGCCATGTACCGCTATTCATTGTATAGAGACGCTTCTCTGATTAAAGCCAAGAGAAGCATTTGTCTATGCTACACCAGTGTTCTTGAAAGCAGTTTGACACACTGTCAATCTCAATTGTTGGAAGGAGCATTTTTGGGAAATGGGATCCAGGTCTGTATAAAATGGAGAGAGAGTTTGAAGCAAAGTCTAAGTGGTTAGGAGTGTGCCCTTCTCTTCTAGGGGTCATGAGTTCGGTTCCCAGCACCCATGTCTCGTAGTTCACAACCACTTATAACTCCAGTTCCAGAGGAATCGGAGGCATCTGGCTTCTGCAGGCATTTACTGTCAGGCAGATATCTACAAATGGACATGCACATATACATGTGATTAAAAATGAAACAAATCTTTAAGGAAACTCAGAGTGAGCTCCATGATGCCTTGACCTGCACCTTTGAACTAGGAGCCAGAGCAGGCTCTTTCTCCCTTCTGTCACATTGTTTTATCATAAAAATAGGAAAAGACACTAAGACAGGTATACAGTTGGCAAAGACTTGTTGCATCCTGTAAATGCCTCTTCACTCTGCGGGTGGTTTCCTTTGCTGCACAGAAGAAAGTTTCTAATTTCCTGCAATCCCATTTGTTAGTTTAGGGGTTATTTCCTGTGCCGTTGGAGGTCATTTTTGAGGCTGCCCTTTTTTCCAGTTAATGTGTTGACACCTTTGTCAATGGCTGAGTGTCTGTAGCTGTGTGGATTCACTTTTGACTCTCTGTGGTCTCTGTGGCTATTTGAAGACAGGGCTCTGTAATATAATTTAAAGCCATTTCGTATGTTGTCACATTGAAAATTATAGCTTTGAATCTTCATTTATCAGAATCTGCCAAAGTCCAATTCTTTGGATCTAATTCCTAATGAATTTAGAGGGAATCACTTAATGAAGTAGTGTAGGATGTATATAGGGTGTCAGAATGTAGAGCAGACAATGCTTGCAATCCGAATAGAGAGGCTTGTTTCAGATTTAATTCAATGCCATTTTTTATTTTCAGGGAGAAGTGGTTGAAGTTGTATTTGTAGGCGCTAACCCAAAGAACTCAGCAGAAAACCAGGTGAGCATCTCTGTCTTCCAAATTTATTCCAAGTTTCCCATCACTTTACAGGAGAATCTCACATATCTGAAACATTTCAGGACTTTTTCCTACTTTATTTGTGGAGGTGGGAAAATGTTCAGTGGGTATAGCTAAGATGGAATTGTATGTGGAACACAGGCCCCATGAAGATTTAATTAACTTCTTACAGTGCCATGTGTAGATCAGCTCCTCCTGGACCACACGGCTTCCCCAGAACATATGGATTCAGAGACATTATCATTTGCATATTTAAATTTAGAACTTACTAAGTTTGTTACTTATTGAAAGGGCGCCCCCAAAAAGGACATGATTTCCCTGCCTTTTGGGGACCTTTCTGACCCCTCCAGCATTGCTACTCTGGACCCAATTCTTCTGTTTCGGGGTGATCACACACTGGAACCTGCCCTGTGGTTCTGTCCCGTGTGCTGTTTGTTATTTTACATTATCAATTTTTCTGTTCTTCACTATTGGCACAATAAAATGTTTATCTATTAATCTTGACAAATATATGGCCAATGTAAAAACAGGCAGCATATTTCTAAAATAGAACCTGCAGGTGCCTCTCTTACCACAAATCTACTTTTAGAGTTATTACTGTTAATAATTTGTTATAAAGCATCTTATTTTTTGCTTTTATTATATGTTATACACACATACACATACATATAGAGAGAGAGTCTAGAAATGAGATAACTTTAATTTTCTTTAATTTCCTTAGAATTATCTTATGTCCAAACAAGCAATAAATAATAGCACAGGTTCTGTCTATAAAAATTTGAGGAAACAGATACAGATTTGTTATCCCAGGATTTGGGAAGTAGAGGTGAGATATCAATAGTTGGATGTCAACTATTGCTAGATACCAACATTGACTTAAAAACTAAGGATATTAGATGGTAAAGCGATTCAGTTCCTAAGGATGTTTGTTATCCAATCCACATAGAGGAAGGAGAGACTCTACTCTCACAAGCTGTCCTCTGACCTTGACATGAGTTCTGTGGCATGCATACACCTCTCACGTGACATCCTCAATAACATAAATAAAGCAAACACATATTAAAGGGTTAAACAAAATAAAAGAAGTTAACAAAACACTACCACAAACTCCCTACAAAATTTGAAGAAAAACCTTAGAGGAAAATGGGCAAATGAAAGTGGTTTTTAGCTCACCCCCATCCCCTGACTGAGGATGTAGACATTAAATTGTGAGCCATTCTCCTTAGGGTCCATAATCACGTATAATCCAAAGTGCTTTCTTCCTAAATGACTGTGCCATTTCTTTCTATTCAAATGCCATTATATCCATGGTAGGCTTGTGGCAATATGTGATGGCATATAGGGTTTGGGAGAAATGTTTTAATGTGTGGACAGTCAGTGTACACCCATGGCCAAGCCCACCTGAATGTTTCCATGTTCATACCACTGCTTTCTGAAGAGGTTGGAATGCTGTATCAAGCCCAGCATCCACGGGGTACTTTCATCGCCATTGTGAGAACAGGATGGCAACAGCATCATAATGAGAATAGATTTCATTTCTCAAAATACTGTGAGATGGTGCAAAACAACGTCTAGTGCCCTTTGATCATCTGCAAACATTAATCATTATCTCTAATTACTGAGCAACTTTTGTCTACAAGTATTAGGCTACATGCTTTGTATATACTGTTATATGTATCTAGTTGAATCTTCGCTGCTATCCAGTAGCTTTTTTTATTGTCTTTACTTTGTGCATAAGTAAACACAGTGGTAGAACATTCAATTTGTAGTGAATTGTACCTGTAAGAGATTATGATAGGGAGGTAGGGAAAACAAGCTTAACACAAGCTTTGCCCCTGATAGTTTGGAGACCTAGGTATGTTTTCCAATCTGTGTTCTAGACTTAGTTATTAGCGACCAACATACCTACTATTTTATCTGATCCCTCTCTCTCAATGCCATTATGCCCTGAATGTGCAGATTAGCTATCATGACTATAAGCCCTTCTTTATTAAAATATCATCTATCAATTGAATAATTGGAGAATTGTTTTAAACAATGACATGACCAAAATAGAAATAAGTAATTCATTTATCAAAGTTATATGAAGACTTGTAAATGGCAGGAATAAAGGGTTGTGAAGAGTAATTTAGACACAGCTCCTGTTTTGTGTGTGTGCTCACATAGATGTGTGCACACATGTGTGCTGTGGGCATGTGCACATAGAGGCCAAAGACCAGCATTGATTCCTTCATTTGCTCTCTATTTATTTATCTTTTGAACCAGAGCCTCTGACTGAACTCAGAGCCTTAAGGTGGTGAGTGGGTAAGCTTCAGGGGTCCACCAGTCTCCACCCTCCGAGCACTGGGATTATGGGCACCTCTGCCATGTGCATGTGAACTCTGGTCTTTGTGCTTCCATAGCAAGCCACTGACCCATCTCCACTGCCCCCACAAGGCCTCTCTATAAGGGAGGCAGTATAAAAGTCTTGATAGTAGTGGACACTTGTGGCCATTTTTATTTATTAGCTTGTCATATTATTCAAATCTTTGGTTTATTTGAGGCTGGACTCTTGGTCTGAAACAAACTGCTTTATTAGTTAGCTTTCAGTATAGAAATATACTCTGTTTATATTATAGTTTCTAGGCATCTATTATTAATAGATATGTCTTTAGAACCCTAGGACAGGGGCAATTTATAAGTTTTTCACCCATTTGACTTAGGAAGGCATGGTAACTAAGAATTCAGTTACCCAAAGACAGAGAGAGTTGAAGTCCCATTTCCTTGCTGATTAGAGAAAATCTTTCACTCTTAATCTTGACTTAAGTCTTTTTAAAATCTCATTTCATGTTAAATTTCTTTTCAGCTCTAATTTGCTGTGAACACCATGATTACACTTCTTTAAAATTCCTAAACTTACATTTTATTTGCGGGAGGGTAAACTATTATTCTGAAGACACTGCATAAAGGGTAAAATCCTAGTGTGTGTGTGTGTGTGTGTGTGTGCGCGCACAGCAGGCATGGGTGGTGGGTTGCTGTGTAGCAAGGATAGAGAATGCAGACCAGATCTCTCTAACTGCTTGAGCTTGATAAGTGATCTTAATTGTATTTCAGACCCATCAAACCTTCCTCACTGTGGAGAAATATGAGGACTCTATAGCCGACTGGCAGATACTGTATAACGATGCCTCCTGGGAGACGAGGTAAACATGTCTATTGATCATTTGTCTCAGAAGCTTTGAAAATAGTTGCTTCGCAATGTAGGAAGGACAAACTAAAAGACTTCTCAATATATAATATTAATCATACCAAATTCCCAAGGCTCCTTCTGGCCACATTGAACTGATTAATAAGGCCTCACTTTGACTGTCTTGATTGGAAGCAGCATAGTGCAGGTTTCTTTAGGATTAGGTACCAATGAGGTGCTAGCTGCCATTCTTTGGCTTTTATTTTAGCAGTGTAGTAGGAAGAATCTAGAGTCTGGTACACATAGTAAGAAGGCGCGGTATCTCTGAGCTATGGCCCCATTCAGCTTCTGTGAACTTTGTTTTTCATGGGCCACAGGGATTCCTGGAAAGAATAGTCAGCATTTTTGGAAAGTGGTTGAGAAGTGAACTGGGCGAAGGAGTTGAGATGATTCTGTAGAGTTCATTGTAGAGGTCTTCTCCTTCTTGCTTAGGTTTATTCCTAAATATTTTATTTCCTTTGACTCTGTTGTATGTATGGTTGTGTATGGGAATGTGTCTGTGATCTCTTTCTCAGCATGTTTATTGGTGGTGTTTAGAAAAGCTACTGATTTTCGTAAGTTGATTTTATACACTGCCATATGGCTGAAATTGTTGATTGTTTTAAGAAGGTATCTGATGAAATTTTGGCATCTCTTATGTCTCATAACATATCATTTACAAAGAGGAACAACTTGATTCCTTTTTCCTCCATGTGTATTTATGTGATTTCTCTCTCTTCCTTATTGCTCTAACTAGTAGTTAGAACATGATATTGAAAGTGAGTGCAATAGTGGACAGCCCTTTCTAATTCCCGATTTCAGTGGGATTGTTTCAAGTTCTCTCCATTTAGGATGATGTCCACTGTGGATTTGCCATCTATAGCCTTGATTATGTTGAGGTATATTCCCCTGGTACTTCTCTCTCTAGGACTTTTATCATGAGGTATGTTCATTTTTGTCAAAAGCATGTTCTGTATCTATTGAGATGATCATGACATTTTTTTTGCCTTTAAGTTTATTTATGTGATTGATTATATTTATTGACTTATGCTAGGTATGTTTAACCATCCCTGAATCTTGGGGATAAAGCCAACTGGATTGTGGTGGATAATCTTTTTGATATGTGTCTATATTTGGTTTGTAGTGTTTTATTGAGGATTTAAAACATCTATGTTCACCAGGGATATCAGCCTGTTGTTTTCATTTGTTTCATTGTGTTTTTATCTGGTTTTGGTATTGGTATGATGTTGACTTCTTAGAAGGAGTTTGGAAGGTGTCTTAGGTAGAGGGTTTTACTGCTGTGTACAGACACCATGACCAAGGCAACTCTTAAAAGGACAAAATTTGATTGGAGCTTGCATACAGGTTCAGAGGTTCTGTCCATTGTTATCAAGGGATGATAATGACACACAGTGACACACTTCTTCCAACAAGGGCACACCTCCAAATAGTGCAGCTCCCTGGGCCAAACATATTCAAACTGCCTTAGGAGGACTCCTTCTTTTTCTGTTTTTGTTTTTCTTTCTTTTTGAAGTGTTTGAGAAAGATTGGATATAGATGTTTAATACTGAATTCTGCAGGCCTTGGATCTTTCGTTTTTTAGTTGGAAGACTAAATAAAAGACTTATTATTCTTTTACTCTCTTCATTTTTGCATCTGTTTAAATTGTTGAGCTCTTCATAAATTAGTTTAATTTTGGTGATTTTACAAAATCTAGAAATTTGTCCCCCCCCTTTTTTTTTTAACATTTTGTAACTCAATAGAGTACAGATTTTCAAGTATTCCCTTAGAATATTCTAAATTCTTTTGGTGTCTATTGTAATGTTTCCTTGTTCATTAAATATTAATTTTAATTGTTCCCTCCTTCCTTCCTCCTTCCCTCCTCTTGGTTAGTTGATCAAAGAGTCTGTTGATCTTGTTTATCTTCTCAAAGAATCAGCTTTTAGATTTGTTGACTTTAGATTTGTTTGTTTGTTTCTACTTAATTGGTTTCAGCCCTGGTTTTTATTATTTCTTGCCATCTAAGTGGGTTTGGGTTTGTTCCTGCTTTTCCAAAAGTTTGACATTAATCATTAAGTCATTTATCTGTACTCTTTCTGTTTTGTTGTTTTCCTTTTTTGAGACAGGGTTTATCTACATAGCTCTGACCATCCTGGAACTCACTATGTAGACCAGGCTAGCCTCAAGCTCTCACACAATCATGTGTCTCTGCCTGTCATGTGCTAGGATCAAAGGTGTGCACCACCATACCAGATTCATATATATATATATATATATATATATATATTCTTTTAATATGTCCTAGAGTTTTTGTTGTGTTTAATTTTCCATTAGTTGCAGGTATTTAAATTTTTTCTTTTTTTATTTCTTCTTTGACACATTCATCAAGCAGAAATAAGTTGTTTAATCTTCATGAATTTGTGTACTTACTAGAAACTTGATGGCATTGTTTGTTAACTTTTATTGCATTGTTGTTAGATAGAATACATGACATTATTTTAGTTTTAATGAATATGTTAAGATTTGTTTTGCATCCCAGTGATTGGTCTGTTTTAGAGAAACTTCCATGGGATACTGAGTAGAGTGTATAGTCTATGGTGTGTCTATGGGGTATTCTGTAGATATTCATTAAGTTTATTTGATGAGTGATGTCATTTAATTCTGATATTTTTCTTTTCTTTTCTTTTCTTTTTGATACAAATGGCTTGTGTACTGGGGACAGTGGTTTATTAAAATTGCCATGTAGTATTTGTTTGTTGTTAATCTGTGTCTTTAATTCCAGTTCTATGATTTTTTTTAATTGCGTGAACTAGAATTTGCTACATATAAATTTAAAATTATAATGTCTTCTTGGTTAGTCATTCCCTCAACTAGAATGAAGGGTCCTTATTTATTTCTTCTGGTTAGTTTTAGTACAGAGTCTATTTTTACAGACACTAGGAAAGAAATGTTTGCTTGATTTCCATGTCCCATTTGCTTGAGAAATTTTTTTTATCCTTTAACTTTAAAGATGAGACAAGTTTCTTATAGGCAACAGAAAGATGAATTGTGTTTCTTAATCTGTTCAGCAAGCCTCTGTCTGAAGAATTAAGCCATTAATATTTAAAGTTATTGTTGAACTTGTGTATGCTGATTGTATAGTATCATTTTGTTGCTTTTTGTTGGCTGTGCTATTAGATGTAATTTCTATATCAGTAATTATAGCCTTATCTGTTCTCTTTCTACCACTTGGCTATGATTATTCCTCTCTTGAATCTGAAGTATTGCTTCTGGTATTCTGTTTAGGATTGGTTTAGTGAACAAGAGGCTTTTTGTATTTTGGAAAGGTTTTCTTTCTCCATTCTTCTATGGCAGATAGATTTTTCTGGGTTTAGTAATCTAGGTTGGCACTTACAGCCTTTTAGAACTTGGAATGAATTGCTTCAAACTCTTCTGGTTTTCGAAGTTAGCCTTGAGAATTCCGATGTCATAAGGCTGGGGTTTCCTTTATGTGTGACTAGTGTGTGTGTTTTCCCTTGCATCTTTTGATACTCGCCTTTTGCTTTTTATATTAGTGTTTGGACAATGATATGCCATAGTGTGTTCCATTACTGGTCTTGTTTATTTGTGCTCTGTGTGGTTCTTCTAGCTATACCAGTCCTTATATATCCTTATATCCTTAGTCTGGGGAAGTTTTCTTCTATTATCTTTTGAACATCATGTCTGTTCCATTGACATGAAATTCTCTTCATCATGCCTACAATTTGAAAATATGTTCTTTTTTCTGTTATTTCATAGTTTTTGGTTGCTCTTTCCCCCCTTTTTTCATATACTTTGCTAGTGTGGTCTAATGCCTTTACTTTCAAGTTCTAATATTCTATATTCTCCTTGATCTATTCATTCAACTAGTAAAGTTTTCCTTTGAGTTTTTTCTTGGTTTTCAGATTATTATCAGCTCCATCTCCATCTTTAGCTTGAGTTCTCTTCAATCTATTTATTGAATTCAGCATTCAAGTCTTGGATCATCTTCATTATTTGTGTGTGTGTGTGTGTGTGTGTGTGTGTATGTGTGGTGGTGGTGGTGGTGGTGGTGTTTTGAGCATCACTCAGGCACCCATTCTCTTTAAGTTCATTGGTTTTTTTTTTCTTTGTGTCTTCTTTAAAGTCTTTGGGTTCTTGGATGACCTTAATGATTGGTCTTCAAACATCATGTCTTGGGGTTTACCCATGTAATTATCATTGGAGAACATTTCTATAGGACTGCTGAATTTCAGAGAAGGACAAACTGTCTTGCTCTTTCACATTGATTGTGTATTTGTGATAAGACATGGGCATGTGGATTTCTTCAGGTGGTTTTATGTCTAATGTGGTCATAAGCAGGATGGGACAGAGCATATGATGTCCAAGTTGGGCTGAACCTGAAAGTGGTCCATAGTGCAGGTGTGATAGAATCAAGTGGTAGGAGGGGAACTTGGACTTGCGCACATCCTTTCCAAAGCTTGGGGATTATGGGCCAGATGGATGTGGCTGACTAGCCTAGGCTGGGACATTAGATGTGGGACTCAGAGTAGATATGGGGACTGAAGATGTTAGAAGGGTGAATTTACCTAGCAAGGCTCTGGCATAAGATGGGCACTGCAGGTTGGGCCTGCAGGTTAAATGTTGTATTGGCAGGTTGAAGCCACCTGGCAGGAAAGAGGCTGGGGCTTGTAGGATGAAAAAAAATCACACATTTTAAAGAACAATATTATATTTTTGATTGTTTGTTTTCTGTTAACAGGTTTTATTGGCACAAGGGAATCCTGGGTCTGAGCAATTCAACAATACACTGGCATATTCCAGATACTGCCCACCCTGGAATCTACAGAATCAGATATTTTGGACACAATCGGAAGCAGGAACTTCTGAAGCCTGCTGTCATACTAGCATTTGAAGGAATTTCTTCTCCTTTTGAAGTTGTCACTACTTAGTGAAAAGTTGACAAATACTGAAGAAAAGCTTTTCTCTGTGCACATGATAGAGCGATTTCACACAAATGTGAACTACCAGTTTAATTTCTGTAATTGTCTCTGTTTGAGGGACAGATCATTTATAGCTAATGGGAAAGAGGTGTGTGTTTGTGTTGTGTGATTATGTGCATACATACAAACAGGGAGAGAGAAAGAAAGAGAGAGAGAGAGGGGGAGGGAGGGGGAGAGAGAGAGAGACAGAGAGAGAGAGAGAGAGAGAGAGAGAGAGAGAGAGAGAGAGAGATTAGTGAGCAAGAGAATATGAGAGAAGAGTCACTGGCAACCATATACCTTGTGATTTTTATCCTAAAGCATGATTTTCCTTGAAACTCTGTGGTTGTTTAAGAGATAATTCCCTCTAATATGAAATCCCTGAAATATAATGACAGTATGTGAAGATATGTGAATGATGTCTATCCTATTTATTTATAGATGTATTAAATGAGAACGCCAGAGAACTTTCTAGAAGTCCTCTAAAATGATACTTGATTTTACAGAGAGGAAAATGGAGGTCTAATTCTCTTTAGGTTAGAATAAGGTTATTATATATTTTTCCCTAGTTACATTTACAAAATACCATGTAACCTTACTACAAATATTTGAGCCCATCTAAAATATACCCAGAAAATTAGCATGCCAGGTTTTTGTTTTGTTTTCACATTCAAACAAGCATAGTCCTTCCGATCAGTCACTTTAGAATGGATCTGCCTGGCTCAGGGTTATTGTTTATGCTCAGATCATTTCTGGAATTGCCTCCAGAGTTCAACTATGCGAATATCACTTACAGTGCTTTGATTTATGCCTTGTATTCCTCAAAGTGTCCTTATCCTGCTGTGTCACGCCTCTTCCTCCCAACATTTACTCTAAATGATTTTTAAATGTTTTCACCAATCAAATGTACCTCACACTACAAAGCTTTGCCTTGAATGTAGATTTTAAAACAAAAGTGTTAAGGCTGGAAATGTAGTCATCCAAAGGGGAAGTTTTAAACGTATCTGTTCTTTTATCAGCTGCTCACTCCCTTATGATTCCTTCGAATCATTGAATCATTATTTAAGCCTACATATCCAATGTTGTGCTCATTCCTGGGTCTTCACAATTACAGATACCACATTGAGATGATTGGGTAGATGATTCCTTTGAAGGATAAAATATTCTGCCAGAAATATAAATTCTGGAGAGATGTTTGAAAATTACAAATGTACATGTCTCCATTTTGTGTTTTCCAGGCTGGGTATTCTGATTTGGGAGGAAAGAGTCCCCAAACAATTTTAAAATATTAATCTGAATGTAATGTATTAGAAATTATGATCTAGATAGTCTAATGAGGGAAATGGGACAGTGTGGCGTGAATTCTCTGAAAGTACTAGCTGCATTTAAAATTACTTAACTAGTAAAGTCAGTTTTTGAAACCCAATCATATTTTTGTAGCTAGGTAAAAAAAAGAGTATGCATTTCAGGAGAAAACCAATCTTTACTTCAAAACTACACTTGTTTAAAAAACAATAGTGGTAAAGTAAACCATTGTTTATTTCCCTATGGTTTACCTACTTACACATTGTAGATTGAATCAAAAGGCACCTGGAGCGTGTTTGGTGACTCCATTTCCTACTCGGTAGTTCTATGGATGTTAACTGATGAAGAATAAACTGATCAGGATTTTCAAGGGTTGTAAACATGTCTCCTGATGGAACACCCTATTAAGTATAAAGGTTCAAAATAGTTGATCTCAAAACTATATATACATATACATACACATATACATATGTATATACACACACACATACCCATGAACACATACATATGCATGCACACATGGTATTGTTTAAAATTTATTTCTCATGACCCAAAACAATACAAGGATTATACAAGGATTCATTTCTCACCACCATTCTCCCCAGTGAAGCTTTTCTCAAAGTCTGAGTAGGAGTTTCTCCTTTCTCACTGGTAACTATGCCATAGTGACTATTACATCACTAGTGATCTATGTGCCCAGCCCTGCATGGAAATAAATCACAGAAACATAATTTCCCAGTAGACTTAATCTCTTCTAGCCTGTGTGCTTCTAGTGTATGCAATCTGTAAAAAAATCCAACCAGGTCCCTGCATTATCCAACCATAGTGACTTACTTACCTGTGCATAAAGGAACCTCACTAGATAACTGATCTGGTCAGTTCATCTAAAGTCACAGATCTTGTTTATGTCTCTGTCTGGAAATAGCTTCATGGAGCCAAAATACATGGAGGAACCTCTGGAAAAGGTCACTGAACGTGGAAAGTGGTTGGATGGGTTGGTGAGAGTACTGTTTCTGAGAAAGATTTGTTTATCACGGTCAACTGTCTGTGCTTTACTGTGCTGTGCCTTGCCTGCTCTGATTTCAAGGATTCCGTGATTCCATCAGAAAGCCTAGAGTAATTCCTTTTCCAGGTCTGTTTTTGTTTTTTGTTTTGTCTTTTGATGAACATTCTGTAAAAACTGTCAGCATTCAAGGTTATATTTAATAATAAATTAAGAATTATACTTAGACAAAAATGTTTGGGTAAAGTGATTTGTAATGAGATGCAATGCAGACTCTCTGGAGAAGAGATGGAAGAGGGCTGTGGTTTTACATTATTTGAGGTGGGAGTTGGTAGTAGAGTATATGTGGAGGGATCCATGGCTCCAGATACATAGGTAGCAGAGGGTGACCTTATCTGACATCAATGGCAGGGGCGGCCCTTGGTCCTGTGGATGTTTGATGCCCCAGCGAAGGGGGTGCCAGAGTGGTCAAAAGATTGCTTTGTACAACTGCAGGTCAAAGGGGTAAGGAAGATTATATTTAGGATCTTTTTTTGGAAGGTGGAAACTAATAAGAACACAAGAAGAATACCCCTTAGGTTTCTCTTCTCCAGAACTGTGCCATGTGATCATTTATAGCTGCAAGGAAGCCTTAGAAAGAGAATATTTGTTGTTTTCCATTTTGAGATGCAAAGGCAAGTCCTGCTAGCAAGGATAAAGAGATGGGGTGGAGGGGTACATCTTTTTAAAAGCATATCAACAAAACAAAGTATTTTGCAACATTAGAGATTTATTTCTTGATCCATGTCATATGCATGACACATCTGTACATAGCTTCTTTTAAAAAAATGATACTCCCAGCCTTGAGGGAAGGGAACCTGTGACTTGGGGAGGAGGGCATGGAAAATCATGCATCAGCTCTTGACAATATCACATCACTTTTCACATCTCATTTATGGCCACACCTAAAGCTTGCCATACCTATGCCCCAACCTAGTTTCTCATTGTAATAACAACAGTGAGTTTTACCCTTGGAGATATATCTTAGAAAAAGCCATCAGAACCACAATATTCAAAAGGATGAGAAATTCCCACTGGAAAGTGTATTTCTTTAGTAAGTTTGTGTTGAGCACCTGTGTATGTTGTGGCTGATTAAAACTTTAGGTTAAAACATGGTGAGGCCACACAGCTGTTTGTTTGTTTTAATAAGTGAACTTGGAGTTTACAGGATAAAGAGGATAGGTCAATAGATGCTTAATGCACATCATGTCTCCCACTGTTATAACATTCATGGTTCTAGAGATGATGACTCAGTACAGTTTGGGAAGACATTCCAGTAACTTTCCTGGGAAAGAACCTCTTAATGAAGACCAAAAGTAGATGAAGAAATTAGCCAAAGGAAGGGGAACATTGAGTTTGTGCCAGTGCACAGACCAGGCACTGTATAGGAAGATTCTCTTTCATTGAGAACCGAATCATGACAGGCCTAGATGTTACGATGCTTTCCCAAATCTTCCCTTAGATAGAGTTGTGCATTGATACACAATGATAGTCGGAATTGCAATGAGGAGAGGACAGTGTTGGCATAGTCATCGGGGAGTGTGGAGTATAGCCTAAGAATCAATGCACTCTGTCAGGCATACAGACATTATATGTAGGTGCCAGGAAATAGCAAGTATTTTATTAAGGCTGTTATTAGAGTATAAGAGGGCATTGACTAGGGCTATATCTCTGAATTTGTCTTCCTGAGTAACAAATGGTTTCTATATCCATTTTCTCCTTGAAACTGTTCTCTTATGATGTATTTGCCCTATGCTCCAATAATAAATCACATCTTTTATAACCAACAATAGTAACTTTAGTTTTCCATGGTATTAGTGGCACGTCACCCTTCTGTCTTTATGGGTTATGACTTTTCCTTTCTATTTGAACTGAATTTATTAAGACTTCTCCATTTTCCCCATATACCTTATGTCTCCAGGCCTATGATACCTCTCTCTCTCTCTCTCTCTCTCTCTCTCTCTCTCTCTCTCTCTCTCTCTCCCTCTCCCTCTCTCCCTCTCTCCCTCTCTGTCTTTCTTTCTCTGTCTCTCTTTCTTTCAATCTGTCTGTCTGTCTGTCTCTCTCCCTCCCTCCTTTCCTCCCTCCCTCCCCCCTCTCTCTTTCTTTCTTTCTTTCTTTCTTTCTTTCTTTCTTTCTTTCTTTCTTTCTTTCTTTCTTTCTTTCTTTCTTTCTTTCTTTCTTTCTTTCTTTCTGTCTCTCCCTCCCTCTTTCCCTCTTTCCCTCTTTCTTTCTTTCTTTCTTTCTTTCTTTCTTTCTTTCTTTCTTTCTTTCTTTCTTTCTTTCTTTCTTTCTTTCTTTCTTTCTTTCTGTCTCTCCCTCCCTCTTTCCCTCTTTCCCTCTTTCTTTCCCTCTTTCCCTCTTTCTTTCTTTCTTTCTTTCTTTCTTTCTTTCTTTCTTTCTTTCTTTCTTTCTTTCTTTCTTTCTTTCTTTCTTTCTTTTTGAGACAGGTTTTCTCTGTGTATTCCTTACTATCCTGATGCTTGCTTTGTAGACCAAGCTGTGGCTTCAAGCTCAGAGATCTGCCTGCCTCTGCCTCCCAGTGCTGGTGTTAAAGGCAGGAATCAATATTGCCCAGTTTTGTGATGTTTTTGTTCATTTTTGCACCTGCTAAGTATCATATCACATAGGCATAGAACCTGTACCTCCTGGAAAGATGCCTTCCACGTTTCCTAGGCCTTACAAAATGTACAACAAGAACATCTCCAGCTTCCTTGCCTGATGTCACATATTAAATAGACCCATGGTTCTGCAGAAGTTCCTAGGTACTCCTTAAGCTGAAATGACCATGAGACTTTCCAAATCACCATCTCCAGTCAAAACTATAGGAATATAATGTCTGTCAACCAGATCTGATGATGTCATCTGACCTGGTACCCACTTCCTTGTGGTATAACATCTCTCCTTCCCTACTCTTTCACAAGGGATCTTAAAAGAACATGTTTTGAATTCCAGGCTGGCCTGACTTTTCTTTAAGTCTCTTCCCTATATTGTCAGGGTTGTTGATAAATCTATTGCAAGAAGAATGGTCCAATCCATGCCTTCCTTGAAGGTCCTTCCCTCCTTTTAGCCTAATACTGGGGTGCCAAGCATAGTCTAATAATACCCCTGTCTTTTTAGAAGAGGCCCAGAGTTTTAGCTAATATTTCATAAATACTTTTTTAAAAATGAACCATACACACAAAGGTTAGTGTGTCTTGGCTTGTTTGATGTCCAGTCCCTCTTTTATCAGTTCTTTTTGATCATTTACAGGTGTAACAGAATCTCATGGGGGACTGAGGGTGGCTTTTGGGTATAGATGTAACCAGGAAGCTGTGTAAAAGTTTAAGAAAAACATGGTCTTTAGCCAACTGTGGCTGTGATCATGGAAGGCTCCTTCTTTGCTTGGTTTGTAAAATGCTGATAGTATCAGTGACTTTTGATTTCTTTGACATTAATGCTGATGAGAGGGCGTTCAAGGAAGTACCTGGCTTGAATCTTCATTTTACTATTAAATGGTATCAGACTTTGAGTAAATTATTTTTAAAGACTTAATCTAATTTTGAGAGAGAGAGAGAGAGAGAGAGAGAGAGAGAGAGAGAGAGAGAGAGGATGCAAAAAAGTTAAGAGCAGGGAGCTGCTGGGTCCCTAGATCTAGAGTTACAGGTAGTTGTGAGCTACCTGAAATAGATGCTGGGATCTGAACTTGGCTCCTCTGCTAGGGCAGGGCACATTCTTGGCTGCTGATTCATCTTTTAAGCCCAGAATGAAGAAATTTTATAAAGGCCCAGTCTCTTCATTTCAATTTTCTAATCTCTAAAAGAAGAATATTTCTTTTTTTGATTATGGGATTAATCAAAAGTAAGTTGTTGGCATCACATTTGGTGTTCCTAGGTGTTCAATTGGCCTGGCAGCTCATTTTGTTGGATGATGTATGTGATAATGCATCTGGAAAATGGTAGAAACTAAAAAGCCAACATTCTTCCTCTGAGCACCAAATCCTAATTGGCTTAGATGTCTTTGTGCTTTCCCATATCTTTTCTCTAAGTTCTGTTTTGATATCTCATGTTAGCATAGTCTGAAGGTTTGAAGTAGAATGAGAAGGATGCAGAGCCTGTTGCTGTGATCTAGACCTAGAGAGGATGCAGAGACCTAGAGTCAGTGCAGTTGGTCTAGGAATGATGCAGTTGGTACAGAAATGACTATAATTAAAACACATGATAGATTGGTTGTCTGAGAGATGAGATTAGGGAGAACAGGTCAGAAACAATGAAATTCTGAAAACATCATTTAGGGAACTATAAGTGCCCAAGCTAGAGAAGGGAGGAGATCCAAGACATTGACCTCAATATGGCTTAGGACATATGAGCCTTTGACAAAATGTCCAGGTGGAAAAATCTAACGCATACTGTGGAATGTAAAGTATGGAAATTGGAGTAAAACTAAGACAAATGATGAGAGATCACAGAAGAAGAAAAAGAAGCTGGTGACTTTGCTAAAAGAAGGGAACAACAGGAAGGAAACAAAGATTTGGATAGCAAGCCTTAGGGAGACAGTCACATTTAAGAAAGTGTTCTATGACTCCAGCTGCATATATAGCAGAGAATGGCCTTGTCGGGCATCAATGGGAGGAGAGGCCCTTGGTCCTGTGAAGGCACCGTGTCCCAGTATAGTGGAATGCCAGGGCTGGGAGGCAGGAGTGGGTAGGGGAACATCCTCATAGGGATGGGAGGGTGGGAGATAAAATGGGGGTGTCTGGAGGGAAAACCAGGGAAGGTGATAACATTTGAAATGTAAATAAAGAAAATATCCATTAAAAGAAAAATTATTAAAAAAAGAAAATAGTAATTAAAACTCATGGTAAGAGAAAGAAGGAAAAAGTGTTCTATAGGCTTCTTGTACCTATTGGTCATGGCTTTCTTTAGGTTAGGGAAGTTTTCTATGATTTTGTTGAAGACATTTTCAGATACTTTAAGCTGGGAATCTTTGTTCTCTTCTGTTCCTATTATTCTTATATTTGGTCTTTTCATTGTTCCACTGGATTCATCCACTGGATTTCCTGGATGTTTTGGGTTAGGAGATTTTATGTTTTAAATTTTCTTTGACAGTTGTGTCAATATTTTCTAAGGTATCTTCTACAAGAGATAAAAGAGATAGATTCTCTCTTCTAACTCTTATATTCTGTTGGCAATGCTTACATCTATAATTTCTGACCTCTTTCCTAGGTTTTCCATTTTAATGGTTACCTCCATTTATGTTTTCTTTATTGTTTCTACTTATATTTTTAGGTCTTGGACTGCTTTGTTAAATTCCTTCTCCTGTTTGATTATGTTTTCCTGTATTTCTTTAAGAGATTTGTTTCCTCTTTAATGGCTTCTACCTGATTCCCCGTGTTTTTCCTTTATTTCTTTCAGTGAATTATTTATATCCTCCTTAAAGGACTCTATTTTGTTCATGAGATAGGATTTTAGATTAGCTTCCTGATTTTCAGATATGTTGGTGTATCATGAGTTTCACAGGCCAGCACACCCTTCCTCCTTCCCTTTCTTTCTTTCTTTCTTTCTTTCTTTCTTTCTTTCTTTCTTTCTTTCTTTCTTTCTTTCTTTCTTTCTTTCTTTCTTTCTTTCTTTCTTTCTTTCTTCCTTCCTTCCTTCCTTCCTTCCTTCCTTCCTTCCTTCCTTCCTTCCTTCCTTTCTTTCTTTCTTCTTCCTTCCTTCCTTTCTATGTGTATATTTGCAAGTCATGTGCATGTAGTGTGTATGCTCATGTGTGTGAGTGCATGTTTGTGCATAGTTTAAAGCCAGAAGATGACCTCAGGTGTCCTTCTTGATTTCTCTTCACTTTATTGAGATAAGGTCTCTGGGTGAACCGGATCGTGCAGATTCCACTAGCCTTGGTACCCCACTTCCCTGGGAAACCCTCCAATGCTGAGATTCCAGGCAGGCTGCCATCCTCACCTGGCTTTTCTATGGATTCTGGGAATCCACAATGTGGTCCTTACACTGGCATGGCAGGCAAACCCTTCATTGTGGGAACTACCTCAGCTCCTTATCTGTTTATTTATATAGTTTTTTTTTCCATATAGGATCTCAGCCTGACCTTTAGCTTGTCATGTAGCCAAGGATGACCTTAATCTGTGAGCCTCCTATGAGGACCATTCATGAGATTACACATGGGTGCCATGACAGTACACCTGGTTTAAATATTAGTTGTAGCTTCATTTTAATTAGATTCAGGTTAATTTCATTTCTTTTTTGCCAACAAGGCTTTCTTCATAAGTGTTTTTTTTTCCTATTTCACAAAGCTATAGACACATAGTACATGTTTTTTTTTCACTCCAACTATGATTGGCACTATATTCAGTAGGTATCAGTCTGATCCATCCCTTTAAAAAAAAAGAGACATTTCTCCAAAAAAGGTTTCTTTTGTCTCCTGGGAAAAGCAACACAGAAACCACTGTTTGTGGGATATTCACCAAGAAGACTATTGAAACATGGGTTTAAGCCAATAGAACATTTTTATTAGCCAGACAGTGACTACACTGGGTGTTCATGATCCCCAGTGTAGCACCAAGTCTTCCTCAAGGTCAACATTTAGTCATAAAATCTTAGGGAAAAAGATGGCCATTCAGGTATAAGAACCCTATAGAACTCCAAATTAACAACACTAGAAAAAGTCTCATGAACTATTATAATTAAAATAGTATAGGTAAAATATTTAGAACACAGAGTAAAGAATGGGTATCAAAAGCAACAAGCAAGAAAGGTGAAGTCACTTATAAGGAAGGACAGGCCCCACCTTCTACCATGCTTGGCAGTGAGAGCATCCAGACTGATGGTCTGTGTAGACAGTGATAGACTTTCCTCATCTGAGAGTCCTGGGTCAGATTAATCAGTTCTGTTCTATGAGTTTGTGCCAGGAAGTTCTCACACCAGAGAAAGCCATTGTTAACACAGGGAAGCAGAACTAACAGAAACACACAGAAACCCCTTCCCTTCACCCACACATACTCAGATGCAATAAAGACAACCAGGGGTGGCCACATTTGCAACCTGGAGAGACAGAGGGATCCAGTAAAGCCTCAGAGTTCCTGGACACTGGATCAGAAGCCCAATCAGACCTTCCCTATATGCCCAATCAGAAGGCGCTTTAACCAGACTTACCCTTGGAGGTGGCAGTCCGGGCGACTTTCTAATCTGTTTCCCTTTGGAATGGAGGTGTCATTCCAAAGGTTCTTTGAAGCATTAGGAGGCAATGGATCAAAGGGAGCCCTGGAAACCTTGAACAACTCAGGTTATACCTACACTAGAAGTCTCCTGACCACCATACACTTCCTTGCTCCAATAGCCTCTGAGAACCCCAGTATCTTTCGGTCTAGTCTTTGAGACCTCAATGCAATGCCCAGAAATTTTTTTCTTATTTTTTAGCTTTCAAGGATAAAAAACATGCTCTGCATTGACATACTTCAGTTAACAAAAACAGGCAGAAGCAGAACTATAGAAGCTAAAGAGCAGGGTTAGTTAGTACATTTTGAGACTTTTCCAGAACTATGAATTTATATGGATTGTTTTTTGTTTTAGTTTTGGCATGAGGTATTGTCTACCTGCTGAGTTTTACAGTCCGAATAGTACTTCCATCATGGAGTCAGTTGTGCTAAGGTCTAGGACCCTGTTACATTTGGAGATAGGAAGCCTAGTTCTCCATATTGCTTCATGGTCTTCTCATGGGTGAGAAATTGGACATGTGCATATTTCACAAAGAAGGAAATAAGAACAGTCTGATGCTTCAACTGCAGCTAAAATGACAGTGGTTGATTTAATTTCTCTGGAAATTGTGGTTCCTTACAACATTAACATTTTTGCTCATGGTGAAAAATTTAAATTTTTATTAACCACGAACTACTATGCTGGTTAGTTTTTGTCCACTAGACATAAACTAGAGATACGTGGGAAGAGGAAACTTCAGTTGAGGAATTGCCTCCATCAGCCTGGTCTGCAGGTGTTTTCTTGACTGATGACTGATAGTGGAGGGTCCAACCTACTCTTGGCGGTGGCATCTCTGGGCAGGCAGATGTGAGTTCTGTAAGAAAGCAAGTTGAGCAGCAGAGGAAGGAAGCCAGGAAGTAAAGCCTCTTCTCTCTTCTTCCTGTTCAAGTGTGAGCCAGAATTACCCCTTCTCCCTCAAGTAGTTTTTGGTGGGTATTTTATCACAACAGAGAAGCCAACTAGACAACCACTTTCTAGTTGATTGTACTTGGGTTTTGAATAAAAGTAAGAAAAAAATTCTGCTTTTAAGTTCTAAAGAAATTTTAAACATTTCTCCTTTCCCTAGTGCCTATAGCATTTCATTGTTTGCTTTCAGAAATACAGTGATGAACTGTAGCCTGGGATTGCTAGCTAAACTAAACACTTCATCCTGGAAGCTGCTTTTCTGTCAGGATATTTTATCATGGTAACAGAAACGAATCTAGACCAATGACATTGTTCTGTTTTGTGGTTTGTGTGCAGGTGCACACATGTGTGCATGTGTGTGTATGTGCATGTTTGTTTATAGTATTTGTTAATTATTGATAACAATATTGTATTCATTTTACAGATGGCATTTGCTGATTTAAACCCCTGCTTCTTTTTCTATACTTTTTTAGATCTCAGGTGTGCATGGGATTTCCTGATCTTGTTTCTTGAAATTCTCTTCTGAAAACATCTGGGTGCAGTGACTTCCATTTATTTGATTTCGTTTCATTTTTCACTTCTGAGAAAGCTCTTCTTTGATTCTTCTCAATTTATCTATAAATATTTAATATATATAGTAATTAGTCTCACTGTCTCTACTAATTTGTCAAGAAATTATTTTTCTAGGCCATCTTATTTAAATGGCCATTTTTGAATGATAGGCTGTATACAGAATAAGTACTGTATATTTTAGGTATTTCCCATTTTCTGTAGTTTGTCGATTATTTACATTTGTCATCCCCTCTGGGTGGCCTGCTATTTTCATCAATCCCTTACCATTTAGCTGAGTGTCCCCTGCTCAGAGAACCTCCCCACTGCTCTAAAGTAGCTTCTTTTCCTTTTTGTCTCTCTTTTTTTTTTTTGTGCCAACTCTCTTCCTGGCAACTTTCTCGTACTGTAGACCTAGGAGTCCTCTCATAATTTGATTGTAAGCCTAATCTTTAATGGCTGAGCCATCTCTCCAGCCTGAGTCATCTCCGTGCCAGCCATTCTGGCCCCAGTGTCTAAACATGCTCTGAATGGTAGCTATTTCTCTGTAATAACTATTAAAATGAATAAAAGCTTAAGTATTTTTTGGTACCTAGAACCAGGTAGAATGTTTCAAAAAAGGGGAATCATGCTGCAATTTCTGCTCCATCTTTGGTGCTTCTTCGTACGAAGAGTCTAACTACAAGTTATATGGCTTCTTCATAGTTTGTCATAGTAAAGGCAGGCAAACCTTTATGCCTAAGCCTCGATCTGTCTTGAGGTTGAATTTGGCTTTCTAAACACAAAAGTGTTTATTTATTCCAGTGTCATGGTGGGCTAGATCTACAGACATATGAGACAGCATATCTCTAGAGAGCAAAATGTGTGACAATAAGTTGGGATCCTAGATAACATGGCTACTCAGCCAGCTGTGTGGTAAAACTAGGCAGATGGCTCAGGGCAGCTCCAGTGAGGACTGGGTCCTTGGACCCTAAACCCCAGCATCTACGGCTAGCTCCTGAGTGAACTGCAGGATGTCTAGTGTAACTCTGATCTAAGGTTAGTCTGGTCTTAACCTTGAGGGATGACTGCCACGGAAATTAAATGGAGAAGAAACACTCCTTACGAGTACCATACTTCCTGATATATTTGCTCCATTAAGTGTTATCAAGTATATGGAAAGAAACTAGGCAAACATTTGTTTTATTTAATAATCTTGTGTGAGTATAAATAAGTGTAAAAATATTAATACACTGTGAAAACCACAAGCCAGAAAGAATCAGATCATAATTATTTAAAGGGATGCATGAGTCTGTATTGCTGAAATTGAATTACCATTCCTGATTTGATTGTGGTTCTGCTTGCTCTTATGAATTTTGAGTCTGCTTCTCTGTGCTACAGTGGGCTGTGACAATTCACTTCTAATGGTGACTCTTCATTTGTTCTGTTGTGAAACTTATATTTGAGCCAATATGAGCCGTTACTCTTTGCATGGCACAGAATATCAATTGCATAAAAGCTCATCCCTGATGAGGGACTGTGATGCAGAAACATACGATGAAGTAAACTCATTCCTCCCACAACTAGCTTTTGGCTGTGGTCTCTATCACAGCAAGAGAAGCCATAACTAAGACATAAACCTAAGCTTGGAATGCTTCTTAACAGCTCCGAGTCTTGTCTAGAACTTGAACTCTCTGGCAGGTATTGTAAATAGGTTTCATCTCTGGTGGTTTTGTTGACTGACCTACAGCAGCTGCTTGCAGAAGGGAATTACAAGGTTGAGAGATGGCACTTGGGTCTGTGGGAAAAATAGCTGTGATCGGAGAACACTGTTTCACGTGGGCAAGGTCTGAGTTAGTGGCCAAACCGTAGACTATGTTTGCCCTTCTCCATTCATGACATTGGGTAAAGAACCTCTGTTTTTGAGACGCTAGTTTAATGGAACATGTATACGATCCACTTTTCTAATATTAGAAACATTTTAAAATAAAGTTTCATTTTTGTTAAGTTTTTCTCTGGATTTTATCACTGTACAGTAGAAACGAAGATATATAAATACGACATTTAAGTTATAAATGCTGGATTTCAAATGGATCAGTTATACAAATAGAATTTCCAGGAGGGACAGAAAACTATTCCTTAGACTGCTTGACCCCATGCCATACTCCAACAAAATAAACAACTTCTTTTTCAGTAGGCAGAGACACCTCTGCTTAGGAGAGAGGGCAGAAAAGAGGCACATTCACCCTAGGGTGCATGCAGGCACACACGCTAACTTTCCCCGTGCTGGATCTGCAGCGCCATCTACTGAGCCCTAATGGAAGTGTACAGAGGCTTTGATGTGAGCGTGGGGACCCTGGAGGAAATCTTTTGCTTTTCACTGAAAAGCAGATTTCCATTTCATAATTTAGTTTACTTACAAGGCAATGTTTTGATCGAACCCTTCTGCGAAGGTCTCACTGCTATTTTTAATTCAGTGTAGAGTATAATCAGGTATGCTTTCAATGTACATTAAATTGTTTGTTTCTTTTCTTAGGATTAGTGTTTTAAATAAAAGACATGAATGTTAAAAACTCAAAACCTCACTTCTGATGTCTTTCAAATTACAGAACTAAGGCAGGTCATTTGAATGCTGTTTAGGAGGTGATGAAGTCTGTGAAAGAAAGGAGGACAGCAATACTTGCTAAGTTTTATGTAAAGTTGGCATTCCCTGCCAGTGCTAATGTCGACGTCATGAGACAAGAAACACTCAATGATCCAAGAACTCTTTCTCCATTTCTTTCCCTCTCTGTCTTTATCTCTGTCTTCTCTCTCCCCCCTCTTTCTCTCCCTCTCTCCCCCTCTCTATCTCTCTCCCTCTCCTCTTTCTTCATCTCTCTTTCTCCCTCTATCTCTTTTCTCATTTTTTCTTTTCTTAGTTTTTTTTCTTATAAAAAAATTCTGTAACAGTAGGGATGAACCCAGTGGTTTTTCCATGCCGGGCAATCATTCTACCCTCGATCTGCATCCCTAAGCTTTCTGAGAGATTCTGAGTAATGTGTCAGGCACATTTCCTCTGGTCCCTTCCCATGTCTATACAAGGCTCTGGGCTTCTTAGCTGTGAAAGTCAGATTTAATTCACTTTAATTCTTTGTGATTCCATTTTCAAATTTACTCTCCTGGAGAGATCACATATTATGAGTTTTGTCAGTAAGAAGTGGGTGTAAAAGAACATATAATCCCAGAAGGAATGGTTGGATGCCTGACCTATGACGTAAAATATATTTCAGGGACGTCTCAGCTCGGTTTGCTTTTCCACAGCCATATATAAGCTGCCTGTCCCAGCATATCTCTGGTTATCTTGCCTTTCCTGCAGCTCAGTATCCACCCTTAAATTATTCCCCTTTGGACATTAATGCAGCTCAGTAACTGCTTCCCAAAGCTGCTATCTTTGCAGAAAGTGTCTCTAAATGTCTTCAAATACACGAGACATTGAATTGTTGTGGTTATTGCTGCCTTCATGGTAGCTTTCCAGGTTGGTAGCAGTGAACTCTTTAGTAGCAAGGTTGTCACTTGTGCAAGGGACAAGCTGTGCTCCTCATTCTGTGTGGGATGAGGCCCTCCTAGCAGGTGGGTGGTGGAGGAGCCAGACATATCTTATGTTGTTCGTTTTCTCTGATCACTTCTGCTTCCTCCTGTGGTTTTCAAGAATTAATTGGCAAGATGGATGTAGATACAATAAAAGAAATGTTTCTGGGGACAAAATCTGTGGGGAGGAAGAGGAAACAGATTGCGGAGCTTTAAGGCTTCAGCAGAGGTAAGGCAGTTGTGAAACCAGAGATGATGGAGGAATAATTGATAAGAATGTCCCAGACCCCAGCATCTTGAGAAAGCCTTTGATGGAATCCAGAGAGGGATCCTTAAGAAACTACCTTGATAAAGGAATCTTTGTTGGTCAAGAATGACCTGGTCCCAATATTTCTGCTGTGTTAACTCCTTGACTCAGCATCCTAGGGTAGGTGTGAACTTCTCCTGAAAGAAGGGTTAGATCCTCCCGGCATCTCCACCAAGAAAATGTAAGACCCCAAAAAACCCAGGGCGCCCCAGCACCCCATGCCTCGGAAGGTGACACCCAAATCACTGAGAGAAGCAGTCTCGATGCAATAACATGAGGATTTCTTTATTCCAGAATCTGGGTTCCACAGCTGTACACCACACAGGGCTAGATGACTGTGGACCTTGAGTGCCGAATTGCGACAGCTTTTATAAGTTTATGACAAAGCCCGCGAATCACAAACCAATCATTTGTTAGTGTGGAGAGCCCACAAATTGTGAGCCAATCGATTTGTACCACTCCATAGTTTTTAGGCCCATCAGTTTAAATTAACGGAGCCTGCGCTCAATGGACCAATTAGTTTCCTATTTTCTAGGATGTCTATAGCTGCGTGAACTCCTGGATAGTAGTAATGGCATAAACAGTTTACAGAAGCAAGATAAGCTTAGCTCATTTCCAGTTACCTTATGGGGCCAGGATCACCTATTCAAGGCCTTTTTGCCTAGCTCTGAACAAAGGACAGGCTCCGAAATGTGACCTTTTACCTAGTTTCTAACAAAGAGCACAAAGAGCGGGCTCTGGAATATGAAGTGTTTGGGGCTTCTTAGAAGGTTGGAGTTAGGCGGTATTATTTTTTATACTTTCAGTAGCAGTTCCTCTTAAGGGAGGCATGAGGGGGCTCCTGTCTGCAGACACTCAAGTAGTTAATAACCTCAGCTCTCAGCTGTGGAATCTGCCTTACTAGGATCAAAGCTTGTTTGTACCACTTGTCTGTGTGATCCTCGGTAAGGTACTTAATTTCTCTAAGCTGTAGTTAGGTTTCCTCTCTGCTTCTGTAGTCCTCCTTTCCCTTCTCCTCCTCTTTCTCCTCCCCTCCCTTTCCCTCTCCCAATATTCTTTCATCTTTCCTTTCTCTCTATTTCCTCCTTCCCCCACTCTTTCCAGGGATTCACTATTAGCTCCGGTTGGCCTTTAATTCACTATGTAGCTTAGGCTAACCTCAAACCTATTATCCTGTCTTAGATTCCTGAATACTCTTGAATACTAGTGTTAGGGTCACATGTGTTTACTGCCGTGGTGGCCCAGTAAAGCCTGTAAAATAATATTTTACAGACAGAGGCGAGGAATGTCTCCTGGGAAAAGTGGAACACCCCGTAAGTTCAGCAGCTGAAAATCTCACTTGGAAATTTACTCTATTTCTGAAACTCTCCTTCCTAGTGGCCAGGATTAAGAATACCAAGTATATTAAGATGTAAAAGAATCCATCTTGTAGCCAAAAATAATGTGCAACGCTTTGCTCCAATTGTTTATATAATTACAGTAGAAAAAGCCTTTTTAGCAGGCAGTAAAAGTTTCCAGGAACTCTAAGTCACAGGTTCTTTCTTGTTTTTTTAATCATTCCTTGCAGGGCAGAGGATTCCAAACAATAGGCCCAGACTAAGGATATTTACATGTGAAGAACCTTATACAAGGTCCTTGCCATACAAGTGGGTGTTGGGCTAGGTAGAAAGAATTTACATTTGAGTTGGTACATAGCTCAAAGCTACCTTCCCCCATCCCAGAGGTCAGGCTTCCTGTCTTTTGAGTTGCTAATTTGCAACTGAATTGAATACCTCAGGGACATCCACAGCAGACAAGTTAATCCTGTTCTGACTTTAACTCTTGACCTTGCTTGTTATGCAGAGGATATCTCTACCCAGGCTCACCCGGGAACTGCATTTTGTTTTGCAGACCCCACCTAGGGAGTCTTGGGAAAAACAATATTTTTAGCTTATCCAAGTATGATTCAAGAGACAGTAGATACTTTTTACTCAGAGAGACGCTTGTGAAAGAGTTTTTACTTAAATAAAAGAGCTTCACTCATAGCCCAGAAACAAAGACAGGCCAGGGCAAGCCCGGACAGCCTTAGAATGTTAGGCCCACCCTCAAGGCCATTAAGACATTCCAGGAACTAACGGGGTTGTGAAGATAAGGAAGTTACCTCTGCAGAGTCAGGGACCATCTGGACTCCTTCTCCTCCCACCCCTCTGCTGACAATAGATAAGTTTCCCCGCTCTTCCCCATTGCTGACATGCTGACCTGCACATACTACCCGCTGATGTAATTGTATGGATTACCCAATCTTGTAAAAGCATGCGAAACCCCCTTGCCTTTCCTATAAAGACCCCCAGTTTCTGGGCTTCGGGGTCGGCCCCTCTGTCTTTTGCACAAGACACGTGTCGACTCGACTCGGAGCTCCGCCATTAAACTACCTCAAGTAGTCTGCATCAAGTTTGCATCAAGTCGGTCTCTCGCACTTCCTTGGGTGTGTGTCGATCTGAGACTCGAGTGGGGTCTCCCGTTCGGGGGTCCTACATTGTGGGGGCTCGTCTGGGATCCCTGCAACACCCAGGAACCCCGAAGACCCCTTGGAGGTATGTTCATGTGAGTTTGAATGTTTGGGTGCGGCGCCGCTGTGTCTGTGTTTTTGGTTTCGATTTGGGTGTATTAGAGCAGATGAGGAACCCTGCTCTTGCAGCTGCCGCTGTGGCCCGTGAGGACCCAGTAGCTGCAGAAAGGGGACACCCTGGAACTGCAAGCTGCTGCCCTGGAGGAGGCTTCGAGGGCGGGAGCCGGTCAGGAGGGTCTGACCGTGCTTTTTCTGAATGAGGGAGACGGAGTGCTTCTTCTTCTAGAGAGAGAGTGCGGGACCCAGCACCCTTGGAGGTCGCGTTTGGTTGGCTGTTCAGAACCAGAAGTGGGAGAGTGTGTGTGGACGTCTTTGTGACTGTTGTTTGTGTCTCGTTTTTGTGCCTTTTGTTGGGTGAGATGGGGCAAACTGTGACGACTTCCTTATCCCTGACCATAGACCACTGGATGGACGTTAGGGCCAGGGGACGGAATTTGTCAGTAGAAATGAAGAGAAAGCTGCTGGTTTCTGCGTCTGTTGGCTTCTGCGTCGACTTCTGTAGCCGCCGCCGCTAGCCGGCACACACGCGTGCACCCCGGACGCTGGGCCGCGGTGGAGCCGGGAACCGCAGTGAGGCACGCTAGACCAAATGGTTCCACGTGGAGTTTATTTAAGAAGGGAAGGGTAGCCGGCGGGAACGGGAGTGAGAAGGGAAGGAAAAGAGAGAGAGGGAGGAGCGCTGCTAGGTTATATAGGAGTGGTGACGTAATTACAGGTAAAGGTGGGCTATGGAATTCTGGGTAGATGGCGGCCGTTGCCTGGGCAACGGACCTATACATTGCTTTGCGTGGTGTCTTAGGCCTTAGGTACCTACAAAAGCCTTGGCAGACTTTTTGCACCTCGGAATGGCTCACCTTCTGGGTTGGCTGGCCCCTGGTTGGAACTTTTGATTTTCCCACCATCGTGGCCATTAAAGCTGTTGTTTTTCAGGAAGGACTGGGGGCTCATCCAGACCAGCAGCTGTATATCATAGTATGGGAGGACTTAGTCCGATCCCCACCTGAGTGGGTCAGACCGTTCCTCACTTCTAACCACCCCCTGATGCCAAGGCCATTCCGCCCTACACCGGCTTCCCCCCATCCTGACAGGCTCCCGTTGATCATGGCTGTTCGGGATGGCACACCTGCAGCGAATGAGAAACCGAAACCGCCGATGAAAGAAGATGACATTTCTCCGGCGCCTGTCCCGAGAATCTACCCTGAGATAGAAGAAATTCCTGAGTGGCCCACTCCCCCACTTTATCGCTGTACCTCACAGCCTGCACCCCAACCCTCGGCCCCAACACCACCCCCTCCTGCTCCTGCTCCAGCTCCTGAGCCCGGGGGAAAGGGAGGGTCCTTCCTCAGGAACAAGAAGCCGACGAGGCACCTCCCCCGCCTCTCCTGAAGGACCAGCTGACTCCACAGTGGCCCTTCCCCTTAGAGCTGTTGGGCCGCCCCCAGGACCAGATGAACAGAATGCCCTACAGCTCTTGCAGTACTGGCCTTTCTCCTCCTCTGACCTCTATAATTGGAAAACTAACCACCTTCCTTTTTCAGATAATCCAGCAGGACTCACAGGGCTAATAGAGTCCCTGGTGTACTCACACCAGCCCACTTGGGATGATTGTCAGCAGCTCTTGCAGACCCTGTTCACCACTGAAGAGAGGGAGAGGATAGTCCTGGAGGCCCGAAAGTACATTCGAGACAACGCTGGGCACCTTGTCCAGACCCCAGATGGGATAGATGAAGGATTTCCCCTGATGTGCCCTCAGTGGGATTATAACACGGCACAAGGTAGGGAATGGTTGTCCAATTACCGCCGGGCTCTAGTGGCAGGTCTCAGAGGCACCGCACGACGGCCCCACGAATTTGGCTAAGGTAAGAGAGGTCATGCAGGGACCGACTGAACCCCCTTCAGTTTTCCTGGAAAGGCTCATGGAGGCGCACAGAAGGTATACCCCTTTTGATCCTACATCTGAGGGGCAGCGAGCCTGTGTAATCATGGCTTTTATTGGGCAGTCGGCCCCTGATATTAGAAAGAAATTACAACGGATCAAGGGACTGCAGGATTATACAATAAGGGATGTAGTTAGAGAGTCTGAGAAAGTGTATCACAAAAGGGAGACAGAGGAAGAGAAGCAAGAGCGAGAAAAAAGAGAGAATAAAGAGGATGAAGATAGGAGGGAAAAGAGGCAAGAGAAAACTTTGACTAGGATACTGGCCATAGTAGTAGGCAAAGATAGGAGAGATAGGAGCAGACAGCTAGGGAACCTGGGAGGCGGAAGATGGCAAGAGGCAAAGAGACCTAGAAGAGACCACCCTCCTTTGGGGAAGGACCAGTGTGCTCACTGCAGAGAAAAAGGACATTGGGCCCATGAGTGCCCCAAGAGAAAGCAGGAGACAAAGATATTGCCCCTCGAGAGTGATGAAGACTAGGGGGGACGGGGCTCGGCCCCCCTCCCTGAGCCTAGGGTAACCTTACATGTGGAGGGGACTCCCATAAATTTTTTGATTGACACAGGTGCGGAATATTCGGTGCTAAAAACTCCTCTGGGTAAGATTAAAAATGAAAAAACACTGGTAGCCGGGGCTATGGGACAAAAATCTTACCCGTGGACCACCTCTCAGACAGTGGACTTGGGAAAGAGTGTAGTAACTCACTCGTTTCTAGTCATTCCTGAGTGCCCCATACCTCTACTGGGATGAGATTTGCTCACAAAATTAAAGGCACAAATAACCTTCACCTCCTCTGGGCCAGAATTGTCCTGGGGAACTACCCCTCCACAAGCATTGGAACTATCTTTGCAATTGGGAGAAGAGTATCGGATTTATCAAAAGAAGTTAAAGGCTGCCACCCCTGAGAGGCTAAAGGACTGGCTTGATCGGTTTCCCCTGGCTTGGGCTGAAACAGGAGGGATGGGAATGGCAAGACAGGCCCCTCCAGTAGTGGTAGAGCTCAAGTCTGGGGCCACCCCCATTAGGATTTGTCAGTACCCTATGGGGAAGGAAGCTCGGGAGGGGATACGTCCTCACATCGATCGTCTAATCCGTGAAGGAATCCTGGTCCCCTGTAAATCTGCTTGGAATACCTCCTCCTTCCAGTAAAGAAGTCAGGGACAGGTGATTATCGCCCTGTGCAAGACCTTAGAGAAGTTAACAAAAGAATACAGGATATACACCCCACCGTTCCCAACCCTTATAATCTGCTCAGCACATTGCCGCCTGAACGAGCCTGGTATACAGTGTGAACAGGGCAGCTCACATAGACCAGGTTGCCTCAAGGGTTCAAAAATTCTCCAACCTTGTTTGATGAGGCCTTACATCGGGACTTGGCTCCTTTTCGGGCCTGCAATCCACATGCGACCCTTCTGCAATATGTAGATGACCTTCTCCTTGCAACTGAGACACGCGAGGAATGCGAGCATGGGACACAGAATCTCCTGGCTGAGTTAGGTGAATTGGGGTATCGGGCTTCAGCTAAAAAGGCACAGTTGTGCCAGACGGAGGTGACGTATTTGGGATACACCCTGAAGAATGGAAGCAATGGCTTACAGAAGCCAGAAAGTGGCCAGTGACACAGATCCCGACCCCAACCACCCCTCGCCGGGTAAGAGAATTTCTGGGAACGGCGGGGTTCTGCAGACTCTGGATCCCAGGGTTTGCCACCCTGGTGGCCCCCTTATACCCATTGACCAAAGAAAAAGGAGAATTTGTGTGGACTGAGGAACACCAATTGGCTTTTGAAACCCTAAAAAAGGCACTGCTACAGGCCCCCGCCCTAGCACTACCAGACCTAAAAAAGCCCTTTACCCTGTATATCAATGAGAAAAATGGAGTAGCAAGAGGGGTCCTTACTCAGACATTGGGACCTTGGAAGCGCCCTGTAGCTTACCTGTCAAAGAAATTGGACCCAGTAGCCAGCGGATGGCCCTCATGTTTATGGGCAATTGCAGCTACTGCAGTGCTAGTGAAAGATGCTGATAAATTGACCATGGGCCAAAATGTGACCATAGTGGCCCCGCATTCCCTTGAGAGCAGCATCCGACAGCCCCCAGATCGTTGGATGACTAATGCCAGGATGACCCACTACCAGAGTTTATTGCTGACTGAGCGAGTGACCTTTGTTCCACCTGCTATTCTCAACCCTGCCACCTTACTACCTGAAGCTGATGAAGCCCCCATACACCACTGTGGAGATATATTGGCCGAGGAGGTCGGGACCCGGTCAGACTTATCTGACCATCCCTGGCCTGGGGCCATGACTTTGTTCACCAATGACAGCAGCTTCGTGGTGGAAGGTAAGCGGAGGGCTGGGGCAGCAGTAGTAGATGGAAAATCTGTTGTATGGGCCAGCAGTTTGCCTGAAGGGACATCAGCTCAGAAGGCGGAGCTCATTGCACTGATCCAAGCCTTGAGGCTTGCAGAGGGAAAAGCTGTCAATATCTACACCGACAGCCGGTATGCCTTTGCAACCTCTCACGTTCATGGGGCAATATACAGGCAGCGCGGACTATTAACTTCCACCGGAAAAGAGATTAAAAACAAAGAAGAAATCCTTAGCCTGCTAGAAGCTGTTCATTTGCCCCGTAAGGTGGCAATCATTCATTGTCTAGGACATCAGAAGGGAAATGGGCCAATAGAAAATGGGAATCAAATGGCAGACTGGGTGGCAAAAGATACAGCACAAGGGCCACAAATTTTAACCATTAAAGCCCCACCACAGCCAGCTGAGGAGATTTTAGAAAAATGGACTCTCACAAGAGAAGAGGGGCTAGAATACCTGACTAATATACATCGCCTCACCCACCTGGGAGAAAAAAAGATGATAAAGCTGGTCGGTAAGTCCCCTTATCATATCCCACAGCTACACAGGATAGTAGAAGACTTAGTAAAGAATTGCCAAGCTTGCACACTCACTAACGCGGTGCCGAACAGAACCCATGGCGGAAAACGTTTAAGAGGGGATAGACCAGGGACCTATTGGGAAGTTGATTTTACTGAGGTAAAGCCAGCAAAGTATGGAAATAAATACCTTCTAGTTTTTATAGACACTTTCTCAGGGTGGGTGGAGGCCTTTCCCACCAAAAGAGAGATGGCTAACGTGGTAACCAAGAAGATACTTGAAGAAATTTTTCCTCGTTTTGGAATACCTAAGGTAATTGGGTCAGACAACGGACATGCCTTCGTCGCCCAGGTAAGTCAGGGATTGGCCAGACAACTGGGGATAAATTGGAAGTTACACTGTGCCTATAGACCCCAGAGTTCAGGACAGGTAGAAAGAATGAATAGAACTCTAAAAGAGACCCTAACTAAATTGTCCTTGGAGACCAGCGGGAATGATTGGGCAGCCTTTCTCCCCTATGCCCTGTTCCGGGTTTGGAATACTCCCGGAGCTTCAGGTTTAACACCTTTTGAATTAATGTTTGGGGCGCCCCCGTCCATTCACATGACCACAGAAGGAAAGGCTTGTTCTGACCAACTCCTCTCCTTCATCCCCCTGTCTCGCCTTCTAGCCTGATTAAAGGCCCTAGAGATCGTCTGAAAGGAGGTCTGGGAGCAGTTGAAAGAGACCTATACAGCAGATGACCTACAAGTGCCACACCGCTTTGAAGTGGGAGATGTAGTGTTGGTGAGAAGACATTGGACAGGAAGCCTCGAACCTCGGTGGAAGGGACCCTACCTAGTACTACTGACCACGCCAATTGCTGTAAAAGTGGAAGGAATCCCCACCTGGGTCCATGCCACACAAGTCAAGAAGGCTCCTCCCTCCGGACCTGATCAAGATGAGTGGATCCTAGAAAAGACTGATAATCCTCTTAAGCTGCGCCTGCGTCACCAGAACAACGTTGAGTGAAAATTTCAACCCACACACGCCGATTCGGCAGACTTGGGAGGTACTCAGTGAGGAAGGGAACCCTGTCTGGTCTACGATTGCAACACCCCCCCCCCCTTGGACCTGGTGGCCAGATCTCACGCCTGATATTTGTAAGTTAGCTGTGGGATCACTTTCATGGGATATTCTGGACCACACTGATCTGCTTAAACCCCCACCTGAGAACCAGTGTGTCCCGAGTGGGATCGGGAGTACATATGGGTGCTCAGGGCAATTTTATCATGCAAATCTCAGATCCGCAGCCTTCTATGTGTGCCCAGCCCAGGGACGGGTCCCGAACCTCCGTCATAGATGTGGAGGGGCACCAGACTTGTACTGTGCCACTTGGGGGTGCGAGATGATGGGAGACATTTACTGGAACCCGTCTTCCTCCTGGAACCTAATTACAGTAAAAAGAAACAGTAGTTATGACAGGCCTAACCAGGAGGAGAGGGACAGTTTCAAATACCCTGAAAGCGGATGTGCTCATAGTAATAGTCCAAATGGAGCCTGTAAAGGTAATTATTGTAACCCAATCCTTATAAAGTTTACCGACAAAGGAAAACAAGAACGCCAGAGCTGGTTTAGGGGAAACAGTTGGGGTTTGAGGATACATGCTTCTGGAGCAGATCCTGGTGTAATCTTCAAAATCAAGTTGACCATAGAAAAACCTCCCATGGTACCCATTGGACCTAACAAAATCCTCCCCGAACAGGGCCTACCTGCCAGGCCTCGGCCCCCAACCCCCATAACCATTCCCCCCATTCCTATGGGATCCACTAGAATGACCACTCCTCACGAATATGAGCCCCTGACCACAGCTCCCACATATCCATCCACAGGGCAGAGACTTCAATTTAGTCAGAGGGGCGTTCTATGCCTTAAATAGCACTGATCCTGAAGCTACTGCAAACTGCTGGTTGTGTTTGTCCTCAGGCCCCCCTTATTATGAGGGGATCGCTTACAATGGAGATTTTAATAGGACAAGCAGTCATGCCTCCTGCTCCTGGGGAACTGGGAAAAAATTAACCCTTACTGACGTAACAACACCAGGGGGAAATGCTGGCCTGTGTATAGGAACACCGCCACCCTCCCACCACCATTTGTGTAATCGGGTATACTCCATAGATAGAACAGATTCCAGTTATTACCTTGTGCACAGTCCAGTTGGGTGGTGGGCCTGCAACACCGGATTAACGCCTTGTGTATCTACCAATGTTTTTGATTCCACCCGAGATTTTTGTGTCATGGTTCAACTTTTGCCCTGAGTGTATTATCATCCCGTTTCTTATATAGAAGATAGAGATCACAAGAAAAGTAAGAGAGAGCCAATTTCAATAACCCTGACAATGATGATCGGGCCGGTATTGTGGCAGGAGTAGGAACAGGTGTGACAGTCCTAGTAGAAGGTAGGCAGGGAGCACAGTCTTTTCAAACTCTTAAACAAGCCATAAATGAAGATTTAGAGATGCTAGAGAAATCCATTAACGCTTTAGAAAAATCTTTGACTTCCCTATCTGAAGTGGTTCTACAAAACAGGAGAGGGTTGGACTTGCTATTTTTAAAAGAAGGAGGATTATGTGCAGCCCTAAAGGAAGAATGTTGCTTCTATGCAGACCATACCGGGATAGTTAGAGACTCTATGCAAAAACTCCGAGAGAGGCTAGAAAAAAAAAAAAAGCGAGAGCGGGTAGAACAACAGGGATGGTTCGAATCCTGGTATTCCAAATCCCCGTGGATGACCACCCTACTTTCTGCCCTCGCAGGACCTGTTCTCATTATATTCTTGGTCTTGGTCTTTGGCCCGTGTCTAGTAAATAAGGGTATAACTTTTGTTAAAAGTAGAGTAAATGCTGTACAACTTTTAGTCTTACAATGGCAGTACCATCCACTGCCCAGTAAAATAGAAGAATATGCTTACAACTATCTCAAAAGGGATTCATCACCTCATCCCCAGTCCCTCTCTTAAAATTTTAAGATTAAAATTATGGACAAAGAGAAGAGGGGAATGAAAGAGTTTTTACTTAAATAAAGGAGCTTCACTCATGGCCCAGAAACAAAGGCAGGCCAGGGCAAGCCTGGACAGCCCTAGCATGCTAGGCCCACCCTCAAGGCCATTAAGGCATTCCAGGAACTAACGGGGTCGTGAAGATAAGGAAGCTACCTCAGCTGAGTCAGGGACCATCTGGACTCCTTCTCCTCCTACCCCTCTGCTGACAATAGATAAGTTTCCCCGCTCTTCCCCATTGCTGACGTGCCGACCTGCACATACTACCCGCTGATGTAATTATATGGATTACCCAATCTTGTAAAAGCGTGCGAAACCCCCTTGCCTTTCCTATAAAGACCCCCAGTTTCTGGGCTTCGGGGTCGGCCCCTCTGTCTTTTGCACACGACACGTGTCGACCCGGAGCTCTGCCATTAAACTACCTCCTGTGTTTGCATCAAGTCGGTCTCTCGCGCTTCCTTGGGTGTGTGTCGATCTGAGACTCAAGTGGGGTCTCCTGTTCGGGGGTCCTACACTTGGAGTAAGTAGTTAGTTCACTGAGTTGGGCCTAAGGACTTGCAGGTGAGTTTTCCGGGCTGAGGCTAGAGACTACAGGGAGCTGATCACTGGGGGCCTATGGCGTCCCGGGCATGGCACAGAGAAGAATGCAATGGGCGGACTAGGTGGAAATGCTCTTGGAGGACAGGCAGCTTCCCCAGCTCTGCAATGCCACCATCACCACCAGGAAGCTAGGCATGGGAACCACCCTTCCCTAGCTCCCGGGATATTGTGACAATGGAGCCACGGTGAAGAAGCAGTTTAACCGCATGCACCTATTGGCCAACTGGACTACGGGTAAACACTCTGTACTGCCCGAGAAAACTGAAGCTTTAACAGATGAATGTGATGCTTGATGTGAGATGTTAACTTGACTGGACTAGGAAAATACATTCAGATTCAAGCTGCTTCTGTGCGTGGTTGTGTCTGTTTGTCACCCGCCGGACCTGTTTCCTTTCCTGATATCCAGAGTTCCCCCTTGGATTTAGTTCCCAGTTGGGACGGATCATGGCAGTTTACCACCACATAGATAAAAACAGATGTTCTTTTTTGAGTTCTCTTGTTTGTTTGGGGAAGTACAATTGAAGAACTGAATTTTTTTGTAAGTCACTTCTTGAATGCGACTCTGCTCTGATATTGGACAGAAAGAGATTCTGTGGGGTTTTTTTCCCCCAGGAAAAATCAAGCAGTGTGTGCATTGAAGATAGTTTTCTGAGTCCAGAAGTGTGTCTAAACCCATGAATAATGGCAGACCTTGCCAGACAGGAGAAGGCTTTTGACTGGCCTATTGATTATGTTCAAGGATTTAGATGTGGCAAACCCAAGCCAGGCTTGGAGACAAGCTATTTAATTATACTGAGATATTCTCTCTCATTATCTTCCCTTTTAAACCATCCTAAATTACATTAAGTATTTCTTTATCTAATTATACATTGGACTTTAAGAATAATGTAATCTTCCGTAATGACCACAGGGTTATCACTGTGGCCATTAATTATTGCCCCAGGATATATAGGGGGAAACCTCTGGAATTTAAAATTTTTTCAGATGTCTTGACTTCTAGATCATTGGGAGCACACACACACACACACACACACACAAATACACACACCTCAAACATTAGGTTTTTGTTGTTGCTGTTGTTCTTTTGTTGCCAGTTCTTGAAGCCCATTTCTACTTTCCTAGAATCAAGGCCTGGTAATAACTGTACACCATCTATGAATTAAGACAAAGGATGCTTGTGATGACAGTTGAAGTCTAAGAGATCTTGCCTGGAACTGAAGAGTATATTTAGGGGAACTTCTGCCCATGGGCTTCAGCCTTAAGTAGTTTCTTACATTTTGCATTATTTAATCTCCTTAGGACTCATTTTTACACTGATAAAACAGAAACTTGGAACAGGGGCATTAAAGTCCCAGAGTGGGACAGATTGCATGGTGTCGGTAGTCGGACTTTGTTGAAAAATGTTAATTTGCAAGAACAGGCTTTGTAAAGTAGATGAACAAGCTAGTTTAACCTCTACACCACTTCCTGTTTCTTTGTGTTAGCGAGTGATGCTATTGGTTTGCAGCAGTGTGACCTGTGGATAAAGCTAATTAAGAAAAATTCCCCTGGCCCTGCCTGCTATATGGGAGATACACCCTTGGTTGCTTTTCTTTAGTTGATTGCAATCTTATCAGCAAGAGTAAAAGACAAAAGACCTCAGAATTCCCCGTGAATACTTAAAAGCATCTAAGTGTCATTAACTAGATAGGCCACTGGATGTCAGACTTGATCTATGTTCTATAGATAAATTATCCTATACATATGGTGTCAGTTTGACAGTTACAGGCCTTCCCATTTTGAACCATCAGTGATATTCCAGGCCTAAGTTAGAAAAGTTGCAGGCTGTTGGGAGGTTTTTATTCTGCACCTGTCTTATCAGCCTTTGTTTCAATTAAACTTAAATGGGTTTAAACAAAATATGTATTCTTCAGCCTGCTCAAGAGTTGACCCAGTTGGATCCTCCACTAGATTCCTTCATCTGCTCGTTCATTTGTGTGACCCACCTTAAGGCTCCAGTGTGGGAACTCTTGATCTCATTTTACCAAGAAGTAGCCTGTCTACTGGGCATCTTTCACACTTTGATGAGACTAGAAATGAGGCTGGGACTAGAACTCAGGCTTCGTGCCCTTTCAGGCTGAAAGGGCACGTGTCCATGCCATGGAGTAAAGCATTATGGACATCAGGGAGATTACGCCCTGTTAAGAACTTTCTAGTAGGAGCTAAAGAAGTGGCTCAGTGTTTAAGTCCATACGGCTCTTCCAGACAGACCCGAGTTTGGTTTCCAGCACCCATATCCGGCAGCTCACAATCACCTAGAAGTACAGGTGCCAACATACAGAGGCCAGCATGTTGGGCTTCTATGGACACCAGTAATCACATGTGCATAGCTCCTCCCATGTAATTGACTATGTCTTTAAAAAATAAACTTCTAAGATTTAGAAATACAATGAAGAATGCGAAGCTGCCTGTGTATACGTTGGTGAGAAAGAAGTGTCTAGAAAAAGAAGCACAGATGCTATCACAGAGAAAGAGAAGAAGCATCAGGAAGTCACAGAAGAGATGGGACAGTGGGAGTAAACAGATAGCAAACGGTGCAGAGAAGAAAGGTAAGGTAAACACAGCACAAACCATGGGTCTCCATGGGACATGGGGGTGGGTGGTCATCCAAATGTAATATTTTGACTTTATTCTATTAGTTTTCTTTTTTTATATTTTATATAATTAATAAAACAGTGCTTGTATAAATATTTGCAAAAAGTTGATAGAGAGCATCCAAGTTGCAAAACTGTCCTGGGTTTGTGCTACAGTTTTCTAAGGGTGCATTCAGATCAGTGTAACAGGCAGACATAATGTGGTTTCTTATTCTCTTTGGTGAAACTATTCTTGTTACTCCTCACAGTATCACTCTGATAGCCACACTGTACAGGGTCTGCACTTCCTGGGATGTCAGACACTAAGGCTGGATCTACAAGAGGCAAGGACTGCCCACAGTGGTGTCAGCCCCTGGGCCTTACCCCCCACTTCAGAATGACCCAGTGACCTCCAACCAGGGGTATCAAGAATCAGGTAGGAAGCAATAGTTGGGGGGGTGAATGGTAGAAACTAAGGCAATCTCTACAAGAATCCAAATGGCCACACTGTGGTGTGATCAGGTCAAATCTAGTCACCACTTAGTAGATCCCATTGGTCGGTTGATTGCTGTTGATATGAACCCCTCACCCCCTAACTTAACTATTTCTTAACTATTTCTACATCTTGTATAGTTTTCCTTTTGCTTTTTCGAGTGGTACTAGAGATTGGATCTCTACTCACTACAAAGATATTTGTGTTAGCATAGATGAGATACTCCCAAACCAATGGATGTACAAACTGCAACATGGAAACCCAAGAAACATAAAAGATCGAGGCCACATGGGATAGGAGAGTAAGTCGATGTAGATATTCTAATATCTGATGAAGTAGGCTTCAGACCAAACTTAGAAGAAACAAAGACACTATAAACTAATAAAAAGAACAATTCATCAAGATATAACAATTATAAAAATATGTATACCGAATGTTTGAGCTCTTAATGTTATAACATATAGCAAAGGGCACAAACCATCATAGAAGTCTTGGTAAAAGTAGGTGATTCCAACACCTGACTCTACCTGATACCCACTAAAAATCAGCGAACAATGATCAAATAGATTTGGCATATATTGACAAAATATTATATCCAATTGCTATAGAATATAGAGTCTTCTTAGTAGTCCAAACTGTTAGTACTGGGACCTCCGACACCTGTGACATCACATAGGCAACAGAGCAACCTATAGGCCTGTTACCAAGGCAACAGCCATTATATACCCAGCGTTCACTGGGTCCACCTTTACCTGTGACTATGTCACTATCCGTATATGTTTGAGTAGTGCCTCCCTCTCTCTCTTTTTCCTTTTCTCTTTCTGCCACCACCGTTGTTCCCCATCCCCAATAAAATCCCTCGTGGAACTGTTTGGCCTGGTGTGGACTCTCTGTTGCTGCTATGGCCCGTGTCCTCACAGCGTGTCTCTGCTGCCCCTGCAGCGCTGTGCAGGCAGTCGGCCGATGAACTTAACACAATCACCTTCTCAAAATTCACATTGTTGGCAACAAAGCAAGTCTGATTAAATGCACAAGAGTTAAAATAACTTCTCGATCATATTTTTTTTAATAATCAGATAAAATTCAAACAGGAAGGTAAACCATAGAAATGTTGACCTGGTTGGCTTTATTTCAGGGGTGCAAAAATGATTCAATATACTCAAACAAATGTGAAAAAAATGACATAAACGTAAAGGTAGAAATCAAGTGGTCATTTCAGTCGATGCACAAAATGGCCTTTGACAAAGTTCAACATTCCTTCAGAATAAAAGCCCTCCCTGAAGGAAGTAGGAGTAGAAAGAATATAATCTCAACATAAAATGCTGTGTATGACAAATTGATAGCCAATATTCTATTAAATGGGGAAAAGCAATGCAGTTCCTCAGCAGAGACAAGGTGCCCACTCCCTCTGCTGTTGCTTAATGTGGAGTTGAAGCTGTATCTGGATTAATACAGCAAGAGGAATAGACAAAAAGGAATACTAATAGAAAAAGAAGGAATTGAATGATCTGTTTGCAGTGGACAGGATCCTGTACTAAAAGACCAGAGACCATCTGCAAACTCTTCAGATTTGATAAACCCATTCTGCAAAGTAGCAGGATACAAAAAGCAACACATGAAAAACAGAGCCTTTTTTATATGCCAGCAACAAAGCTGCCAAGAAAGAAATGAAAGCCCTTAAATTCTCAACAGCCTAAACCACCACCAACAAAACCACCACCACCAACCCCCATCCCAAAACAAACAAATGAGAAACAAACAGGGGAGGTTTCTTTCTTGTCAGTTCTTCTTAAGGCAGTAGAGGGGGGAGACCTTTGGGGGGTTGGGGGCGAGTAAGACTTGGTCTTACAAAATTCTGGGGTAAGACTTTGTCTTATGAGATATTTAGGGTTGCTGTATAATAAAAAGTTTACTTATCTAACTCTAAGTTACTATGCTGTTGTAGCTGACCTGCCTTCTGTGTTCTTCTGAGGCCAGAGACTGCAGTCTCAGGCACTTAGCACCTCATCCTAGAACAGCAGGAGATTAAGTAAAGGATTAATTGCTAGAGCCTTTTCCCTATTGTCCAGATGCCTCTTTCTTGTCTGGCTGGGGGAAGTTTGGAGCAATAAACTTCTCTTGAACCAGGAGAAGAGAATAACACTCACAGAAGGAAAAACTTTTACATAAGCAAATATGCATAATCTCACATAAGTTCATACACAGACTCATAACGCTCATTTATACATATCCATTAAACCATCCATGCAGTCTTACAATTACATGCTCACACACACACACACACACACACACACATTCTCAGTTACATACATACACATACACATCTATACTTACATATGCATATGGAGCAAAAGACTAAGCACCAGTGTAGAAAGAACTCACTCATTCTGGATGAAAAATGGTCTTCAATCTTTATTGCGTGGAGAAAGAAAAGGCTTCCACCCTTTTAATGCTAAAACCCATGTTTGTAAGAAAAAAGCTTTGTTCCTTTTAATAAGACTAAGCCTGGCTTATCCTTACTGTGGGACCAGTTCTGTCCCATGGTCAGGAGAAGCCTGCCTGCTCCTTCTGCTCTCTGTGGCATCTTCTTTTTTCTTCTTTCTCTCTGCATTCTGCACATCGCTCTCAGTTTTTTTAAATGTTACCTATAGTGTCTAAGTTTTTCCACTCTGCATTCTCCTTCTAATCTTGTTTTCTTCTCCTGCTCTGAAGTCACAACAATGCTCTTATTCTCAATGCCTTTTCTCTGAAAGCTATGCCTACAGTTCTAAGGTCTTCATGAGCTTATGTCTGTCTAAAAGGTGTTCTGACTAAAAACTTCTCCTCAGTTCCTCTCTCACCTCTGTTCCTCTCACCTCAGTTCCTCAGTTCTGACTCTTCTCTTTGTCCTCTGCACGTAAACATCTTTCCAAATACATGATCACATGCTACAAAATTCATCACAAATTCACGCAAAAAATCAAACCATAAATTGAACAACAGAGAATGTTTACATGTATGTTCATTAGGAGTGATTATCTTGCTAAACATCCATCTGTCTTTGTTCCATAGGTTCACAGATGGTTTAAAAACTATAACTAAGTTATTAGTGAAATTTTGTATAGATAAACCCAGTCAATATTTTATCTTCTGCCTTAGCACCTATAATAAATCTTTAGTTCCATTTTATGACCTTTGGTTAATTGTTTTACAACGTCTTGGAATGTGCTCTGACTAGGAGAAAGGCTTGTTATCATCTAAGAACAATTAACTGGTGACACTTGGGAGACTGGAAGAGTTCTCATTGCAGTTTTGACTATCAGAAAAAGATCTAATAGCAGTCCCTCTATAAAAGAGCTTAATAATCATAGATATAATTTTAGGAATTCTTATAGGATCATCATTAAAACTTAAGTCATCTATTTGTCTACATAGCAACACTGCAAGACAGTACATCTTCACGGATCTGCAGAGATCTGCTACAAAGGGGTGTGCTACTACTTATATGTTTGATATTAACAGGAAAAGCAGATTAATAGCTGGAATCTTTCCTAAAATGAGTCCCTTTCAGGATGACCACCTGCTAGTATATTGACTTGTCCCATAATGGCTCCTGACAAGAGACTTCTACAGAGAACACTTAAAAATACTGAACTTACTTAAACACTTAAAAATACACTTAAAAATACTGACAAGAGTAGGAGATGGAGAGGCCTGCCATGCTCATGGATCTGCAGATGCAGAACTGTGCATCAAAATTATAATGGCATTCCTTACAGAGGCAGAAAGGGAAAAAATATCTCAAAGTTCACATGGAAGCACAAAAGGCTCAGAGTAGCTAAGGCAGTCACAGGCAGAGAAAACAAGTTTAGAGAGAATGATGAGACCCGATTTCAAATTATCTCAGAGAAACATAGGAACAAAACCATCATCATATGGAAATGAAAACAGATATATGGATGATGCAGTACACAGAGGACTCAGAGTTATAGCAGACTCATCCAGCTATAAAATAACCCAGTGTTTAGCAAAGGTGACAAGGGCACACACTGGAAAAAAAAAAGATAACCCCTTTCATAACTGGTGCTGGATAAAGTGGATGTCCACATATAAAAGAATGAAATGGGAAAACATTTCATATCCTACATAAAGATCAGTTCTAAATGAACCAAAAAGCCCTTTGAGATCAGGTATAGGCAGAGACTTTCCAAAAAGGTCTCTAGTAGCAAAAGAAACAATCCCAAAGAGTAACAAATAGTAACTTGTGAAATTAAAAGGAAGTCCCAAACGGAGAAAAGAGACACTCTAAAGAGTGGGAAAAATCTTTACTAAGAATTAATTTGATTATTAAGAGAACTATTAAAGAATTACTCATAACTAACCTGGACCCTGGAGATCTCTCAGACACTGAGCCACTAACCAGGCAGCAAACACCAGCTGATATGAGACCTCTGACACAAATACAGCAGAGGACTGCCTGGTCTGGCCTCAGTGAAAGAAGAAGCACCTAACCCTTGAGAGACTTGAGGCCCCAGGAAGGGGAGAGGGGTTGGGGGGGCTGGGGACGTCCTCTTAGAGACAGGGAAGGAGGAATGGGATGAGGAACTGTCAGAGGGTGGACCGGGAGGGGGGATAATGACTGGACTGTAAAAAAAATATTAAATAATAAAACAAAAAGAATTACTGATATTCAATATCACTCCGATTATGAATCTTCTAATTAATTCATGAGATGATGCAATTTATAGACAGTTCTCAAAAGGAGAGATACAAATATTGACAACTATTTGGAAAAGTGTTCTAAATTCTTAGCCATCAGGGAAAAACAAATAGGAAGTGCCTTGTGATCCCATCTCACTGAGAATGTCTTTCACCAAGAAAGCCAAATAAATGAATGCCAAAAAGTATGGTAAAATAGGCACCCTTATTCACTGCCTGTGGGAGTGTGAACTTGTACAGCCACAGTGGAAACCAGGTTCCTCAAAAATCCAAATATAAAATTACCATATTATTCATCTTTACTGCCCGTCGGTATGTTCCTAAAGGATACTGAATTAGCAGATGGCAGAGAGCCTTGTACATCCATGGGTATTGCTGCACTGCTTACAGTTGTCAAGGTATGAAGCCTACCTAGATGCCCATCAACAAACAGCTGACTGGACAAAGAATAGGTAATACATGCACAGGTGTAAAGAAGATTCAAATTGTGACATTTGTAGAATGGTGAATGAATCCGGAATCATTATGCTAAGCAAAAGTAATCATACTGACTTGCTTTCTCTCATATGATGAATCTATATTTAAATGTATACCTGTGTGTGTGTGTGTGTGTGTATGCATTAGTTCATTTGTATGTTTGCCTGAGTGCATTTGTGTGTTTGTGTGTGTGTGAGTGTGCCGTGTTTAGGTCATATAAATAGAAAGGTTTCTCTCTCTGAGGAGAGAGAAAGAAATTTAAAGGGAGAATAAAACTGAGAGGTAATAGAGTATGTGTGTTATGGAAGTAGAAGGAAGAACTATTTGGGTGGGTGAGGATGGTTAGCAATAGAGAGATGGGAGCAATAGGGAGATAAAAACCAATGGCAATTATGTCTAAAAATGTCACAATAAGACACAAGGAAGAAGAGCATGGAGCACACAGGGCCCAAGATCAGTGGAGCAGCTGGGACGGAAGTCTTCCTGCCACCATTTGCACCAGGGAGCAGGGAAACTCCACAGCCTTCTGTGCACAGCCCACCAGGAGAGAGATCTCCCAGCAGTGCTTTCACTTTTGAGCACAGAGGTGAGATCTCCACCTTCTCTCTGGAGGGGACCTGCTAGGAGCACACAGGGCCTAAGATCAGTGGAGCAGCTGGGAAAGAAGTCTTCCTGCAGCCAGTTGCACCAGGGAGCCAGGAGACTCCACAGCCTTCCCAGCAGCACTTTCACTTTTGAGCTCAGAGGAGAAAGGACACAGGTTTACAGGCCCACAGGAGGAACAAACTCCAGCCAGAGACAACAATATCAACTAGCACCAGATGACAAAAGGCAAGCTCAAGAACCCTACCATCAGAAGCCACATGGCAACATCAGAACCTAGTTCTCCCACCGCAGCAAGTCCTGAATACCCCAACACACTGAAAAAACAAGAGTTGAATTTAAAATCTTATCTCATGATGCTGATAGAGGGCTTCAAGAAAGACTTAAATAACTCCCTTAAAGAAATACAGGAGAACATCAGTCAACAGGTAAAAGCCCTTAAAGAGGAAATACAAGAATCCCTTAAAGAAATGCAGGAAAACACAAACAATCAAGTGAAGGAACTGAACAAAACCATCCAGGATCTAAAAGTGGAAGTAGAAACAATAAAGAAATCACAAAGTGAGACATCTCTGGAGATAGGAAACCTTGGAAAGAATTCAGGAGTCATAGATGCAAGCATCAACAACAGAATACAATCTCAGGTGCTGAAGATACCATAGAAAACATTGACTCAACAGTGAAAGAAAATGCAAAATGCATAAAGCTGGTAACCCAAAACATCCAGGAACTCCAGGACACAATGAGAAGACCAAACCTAAGGATTATAGGTATAGACAGAGCGAGGATTTACATTTTAAAGGCCCAATAAATATCTCCAACAAAATTGTAGAAGAAAACCTCCCTAATCTAGAGAAAGAGATGCCCATGAACATACAAGAAGCCTTCAGAACTCCAAACAGACTGGACCAGAACACAAAGTCCTCCTGGCACATAATAATCAAAACACAAAATTCACAAAGAAAGAATATTAAAAGCAGTAAGGGAAAAAGGGCAAGTAACTTATAAAGGTAGACCTATCAGAATCACACCAGACTTCTCCCCAGAGACAATGAAAGCTAGAAGATCTTGGGCAGACCTCATACAGACCCTAAGAGAACACAAATGCCAGCCCAGACAACTATACCCAGCAAATTTCTCAATCATCATAGATGGGGAAATCAAGATATTCCATGATAAAACCAAATTTGCACAATATCTGTCCACAAATCCAGACCCACAAAAGATAATTGATGGAAAATGCCAACACAAGGAGGAAAACTACACCCTAGAAAAAGAAAGTAATCTTATTCCAACAAACCCAAAAGAAGATACCCACACAAACATAAAAATAGCATCAAAAATAACAGGAAGCAATAATCACTATTCCCTAATATCTCTTAACAACAATGGACTCAACTCCCCCAATAAAAAGACATGGACTAATAAAATATTTCTCATGTAAATCTTCAATTTTATCAGAAAATGTTCATAATTTCCCTTTTAGTTAATTTAGTAGTTATTTTATATCTCCCATTTTATCTGCATTATTTTCATGATAATCTTCAATTTTTAAAATTGTCTTTCTATATACTTCTATTTTATCAGAAATGTTTCCAATGTAAATCTTTGATTTTATCACAAATGTTTCTAATTCCACCTTCATTTAATTTAGAGTTTTTATATCTACCATTTTATATGTAAAATTGACCATGATGGTCAATTTTAAGGTGTTTGTCTATTTATTTCTTGAATTTTACCGGAAATATTTTGCATGTAAATCTTCAATGTTATCTGAAAATGTTTATAATTCCACCTTCAATCAACTTAGAATTATCTTTATGCCTATAATTTTATCTACATAATTTCCATGATAATCTTTAATTTTAGCATGTTTTTTTCTATATATTTCTTCAATTTTATCAGAAATATTTTCCATGTAAATCTTCAAGTTTATCAGAAAATGTTTATAATTCTACTTTCAATCAGCTTAGGAATACTTCTATACCTACCTTTATTAAATCTATATAAAAATTTTCATGGTAATCTTCAAGTCTAACATGTTTTTCTACATTTTCTACAATTTTATCAGAAATATTTTCCACATAAAACTTTAATTTTATCATAAAATGTTTCTATCCCATATTTCAATTAATTTAGCAATCTTTTACATGTCTACCAATTTACTCTTTAATTTTCCATGAAAATTGTCAATTTTAAATGTGTTTATCTGAAATATTTTCCATGTAAATCTTTAAAAAAAAAAAAAGACACAATCAAGAATCATCATCTGACTCAACTCTGTCTAATCACAGGCCACAGAAGCTTTTTTTCCTTTGCTCCAGACCCAGCGTCTTGGGTGTCTCATCTCATGAATATTTTGTTGCATCAACTTGGCTGGGATCGAGACTGTAGTTGGTCGTCAGAATATGATCCCCAAGGCTCTTAGCAGAGACACATTAGCCCAAGGAGGACATCTACACAGGAAATCAGTAAGACAAGCCAAGGGTCATGATTTATTCCAGCTCTTATCAGAAAAAGGAAGCCAAAAGTTCCCTCTGAGATCTAGTAAACTGTAATATGAGTACATGTATGTGTGTACATGCATACACACACACACAGTTTAAATTATTATAGCTGCTGAACGGATGATGTAGTAACATATTATTCACACCACACTGCTATGATGGAAACACAGAACCAGAGACTGCAATTATCTTTACAATTTAGTTTCCCCTAGTTATGTTGTCATTTGAACAGCAGAAAGCAGGCGAACAAAACAATAGACAACATGAATTGACACACATATAGACAAGTTTTGGTGCACCAAAGATGTACAATAGACAGCGAGGGAACTTGATGTCCCCAAAAGATCCAAATATCTTAACCTGAATTTAGGAGATCTCCAGTAGGTTTCAGAGAGAAAGCAGGACGTCTCCCATTTTCTTCTCCTTTCCAGGAGAGTTTTGAAATAGCTTCTAACCATTATTATTATTTTTTTTTGATACTGTGTCCTACACATGGAAAAACTGCTTTTCTGCAACCTGCTTTTTCTCTTGTTTAAGATTTAACAAGGAGGAAGGAGGATGCCTAGTTGAACACACACACCTGTGGAGAGGGGAGGAGAGCCCAGGAATTTCTCTGCAGTCCAGGTCTTACATGCTGCCCATGAGCAGTTTTTCTCCTGCCTCCTCAGCAGCAGTCTCTGACTTCTACCTGCATGGGTCTCCCCTGTCCAGCATGCTGGGTATAGGGTGGCCGGCCATGTGGAGGGGCTTGTTTTGCCTCTGGCTTTTTCTAGGCATTTGACTTTGAAATAAATCTTGAAGTTAGAGTGACCATTTGTCCCTCATAGCTCCTTTAAGAGGGCTACTTGCTCTCTGCAGCTTTTCTCCCCCAAGTTGGCTTTCTCCCCAGGGGTTCTCTAAACTTAATGACATATCAGCAAGGGATGGGTCCCTCAGGAGCAGAGGATAAAGAGAAGTTACAGGAGCGGATGGTGGGGACTCAGACCTGTCTATAACGACCTAGGAAGGTTTTGGAGAGTTCTTTTTATGGGAAAGCGAGGTCACAGAAGCTGCCCGAGACAAAGGGCGGAGGCAATATTCAGCAGGGTCCTCGTTGGCACTCTGAATGAGCCTCCAGGAACTAAAGAATATATCAAACATTGGTTCACCTGTACCTGTTTTTAAAATCTTATTAATTTCTTTGCCAACCTTATCTCAAGTTAGCGGGTGAATATCAGGTCCACTTAAATTAACCAAGGGCACTTTTCATGACAAAACAAAAGAACTTAATTAAATCTTTTTTCTTAACTCTTACTCCTCTCTCCCTGAATGATTGCTTGATTTGTCCTATGAATCAAGCCTCTTTAGCCTCTTTTTTTCCCCAATGACAATCGGACAACAATGTTTGGCCACTCACCTGCCCCTCCAGCGACGCACGAGCTATGCGGTCTGTGGGGTCCTTCATTCCTTTTCCTGGGATTTCTCCTCAGTCGTCCGGTAGTTTACCGTACTTCAGGTCCCTAGTTCAGGCACCACAGTAACCCGTCCAGCGGGTCAGTTATTCCAGGGTTCCGAAGGGGTACTGCCTGAGGGTCAAAGGGGGGAGAGAAGGAAGGAGGCCAAGCACCAAGAAAGACAAGTCAATCTGGGTTATGTCAAAGCCTCGTTTAATGTTCTGGGGTACACAGGTTTTAAGGCTTTCAGGAGGGGCGTACCCCAAGGCAAGGACAAAGAGGGGCAGAGGTATTCCTGGCATTTACGGCAGGAGATGAGGAGGTTATCTGATGAAGATACCCGGAGTCGGCAGTGTTGACGCAGGCAGGACCATACTGCAGTTATCTTGAAACAATGGCTAAACCAATGCCCATGGGAGAGGCTCTTGTTTGCTTTTCTCAGGGCCTTTGCCCTGTCAGCCAAAGTGAGGGTCTCTAATGGCTTCCCACAGGCTACAAGGGGAGACGCCTATGTTGAGTTTAGGAGACCAGCACTTTGATTATTGGCTGCAGAGAGGTTTTACTTTTTCAAATAAGCTGCCTGTAAGTTGTTTTGTTAATGATAACTTTAGTTTTCTGGGAATATAGTAAAGACTAAAAGTATGTGTATGTGTGTGTGTGTGTGTTGTGTGTTGTGTATGTGTGAGAGACTCAATTGTGTGTCTTCTGAAAATTTGTAAATGACAATGGCATGTTGTAATGTCAAAGCTTGGGCAAGAATGGTATAAGGAAGTAAAAAAGTGTAATTCATAGTGAAGACAGCATCTTGGATAAGCAGGGAGAGGAGTGTGATACCAACAGAATGGTCTCAAGCATCATACTGTATGTATGTATGCATGTGTATGTATGTATGTGTGTGTATGTATGTATGTATGCATGCATGTGTGTGTATGTATGTATGCATGCATGCATGTGTGTGTATGTATATATGCATATATGTGTGTATGTATATATGCATGTATGTGTGTGTATGTATGTATATGTGTGTATGTATGTGTGTATGTATGTGTGTGTATGTGTGTGTATGTATGCATGTATGTGTGTGTATGTATATATGCATGCATGTGTGTGTATGTATGTATGCATGCATGTGTGTATGTATGTGTGTATGTATGTGTGTGTATGTATGCATGCATGTATGTGTGTGTATGTATATATGCATGCATGTGTGTGTATGTATGTATGCATGCATGTGTGTATGTATGTATGTATGCGCGTGTGTATATGTATGTATGTATGTGTGTATGTATGCGTGTGTGTATATATATGTATGCATATATGTGTGTGTATGTATGTATATATGCATGTGTGTGTGTGTGTGTGTGTGTGTGTGTGTGTGTGTGTGTATGTATTAGAGACAGGCTCTCTCATTGACCTAGAACTTGTTAAGTCAGCTAGGCTGGCTAGCCACTGATCCCTGTGATCCATCTATTTTAGTCTCCTCAGTGTCATGATTATAAATGAGAATCACACTTATGGGTCTGGGCCTCAGATTCAAGGTCCTCTTTCTTATACAAAAAGCACATTACTGACTGCTGTCTCCACAGCCTAGAAAGCACCAATTTTCTGAAGTATTATTACGTTGCAAGCTGATTCATTCCTTGTGACTATGTGAAGACCTGAGATATACAAGAAAAAAAATTGAGGTTATTCCAAAGATCAACAGAGAGCAGCTGAGTCAGTTTCTATGTTTGCCAAAGGGTGGGGGAGGGGCCTGGATGCCAGCATGCTCCCTGTTGCTAGGTCATCTGTATTGTCTGTCATTTTTCTCCTCCTTAGGGACATTCAAAAAGATGAAAATTTAGCATACCAAGGAAGCAGGCATTGTGATCATAATATGTTCACTTTAAAGAGCTTAAAAATATATTGACCCAGCTGGGTAGTGATGGTGTACACCTTTATCCCCAGCACTCAGAGGCAGAGGCAGGTGGATCTTTGAGTTTGAGACTAGCCTGGTTTAGAATGAGTTCCAGGACGGCCAGGCCTACACAGAGAAACCTCATCTCAAAAAAAACCAACCAACCAACTAACAAAAATCAGTATTAACCTAACCACCATTGCCATCACATGTTTGGGTTTTTATTTTCTGTAATAGTTTCTGAAATGTCAGTCAGGTCAAAGATGCCACTGGAGCAGAAATTCTGGACTCTTGGCTCTGTATATCCATTTTCCACAGAGACTTAAATATTCTTATATGTTTTCTTATGGGTGGGTTATTTCCTTTTTGGCGAAACTTCCTGGATCTAAAGTGGTTCCTACTGTGAAGTGCTCAGAAAAAGGAAATTAGATTGCTTTCCCCCATCCTGGTTCTTTACTCTGTTCCCTCCATTCCTTCTTATCTTTTCTTCCCTCCCCTTTTACACCCTGCCTTTCTCCCAATCCACGTGGTCTTTCCTTGACTGCCTCCCCAACCCCCTCCTTAACCTCCTCTTCACTCATTCCTTCTATTCTTGGGCACCCACTTTATCAGGTATAGACATTTCCTTGGTTTTCATCTTTTGGAGGGAGTCTGCATGCTCCCACATATATCAGCAGCAAGTCTTTATCTGTTTCTAGGCTCTGCGATAGCAAATGCATTTGAATTCATCATCATTTTACAACTTGTGTTGTTTGTATCAGTTTATGGACTCATAACAACTTTTCCAGAAAAACACAAACTTCCAGCGACATTTGTCATTTCAGTGACCACGAGATGCTCTCCTCTGCTTCAGAGACTCTCATGAGCTCCACCCAATGCATTAGCTAGGCCTGATGTCCCCTCAAGGCTCATCTGAGAGTGTGAGCTCTGTTCATGGTTGCTGACAGGACTCAGTGTTTCAAGTTCCGGGTTTCAATTGCTATTAGTTCTTTACCACATGATCCACTCCTCTGCACAGTGATAACATGGAAGCAAACAAGAAGTAGTACTAACAAGGTGGAAATTATGGCTTTCCATAACCCAAGCTTGAGAGTGATACATGGCTATTTTTGCCACACTTTATTGTTAAAGATAAGCTACTAGGTCCAGGCTATACTCAGTAGGAGCGTTTGTGCTGCTATGGATGGAGTAGGTAGGGGGTCTCGGCCATCCTCCCTACTACAGTCCTTTGTTCAGTAAATAGCAATATGTTAGGAAACTCCAACATAGCGATTTCCTCTTGGCTGATGAAAGCAGGATGAAGGAGAAGCAGGAGCCACAAGTTTCTGACCATGTGTCCAGTCATCTTCTTGACTGTCTTAGTTAGGCTTTTACTGTTATGAACAGACACCATGATCAAGGCATCTCTTATAAGGACAACATTTAATTGGGGCTGGCTTACAGGTTAAGAGGTTCAGTCCATAATCATCAAGGCAGGAACAAGGGAGCATCCAGACAGGCATGGTACAGGAAGAGCTGAGAGTTCTTCATCTTCCTCTGAAGACTGCTAGCAGAATACTGGCTTCCAGGCAGCTAGGATGAGGGTCTTAAAGCCGACAGTGACACGCCTACTCTGACAAGGCCACACCTCCAAATAGTGCCACTCCCTGGGCCAAGCGTATTCAGAGTGTGATACTGATGCTATCATATGCATTACTTTGATTTTCATGTGGTGTATCTGTGGCAGAAGGCTAGTTTTCCATCAATATCCATGCGCTAGTTTTCATCACATGATTATTATGGTCAATAAAACACTGCATTTCCCATTGCTTGTGTGGCCGGGAGCGGCCACAAGCTAAAGTTTAACCTAGGCCTCAGTGCTGTATAGCAGCTTCCAATTACTCTAAGAAGTTCTGAGAGGTATCTTTAGCTCCTCTTTATACATCCTCATGCTTCTGTTTGGAATATAAATCCTAAATGTTGAAACAATATAAATTAATTATCCAGAGGGATTCTGTGTTTAAATGCCATGAAGGGGAGCCAAGGATTTTTCTGCCTCCTGTCCTTCTGGGACTTACTTTAATGAATGCTGTCAGGTATCCATGTATTAGCAGGCTTGGAAGGTCACTAAGGATGGGCCTCTTCATAGTCAGCAGCTTGGAAAAGTAAGAATGAAACTGTAGGACTCTAATTACTGGTCAAAAGATTGGACTGTGATGGACTGGAAAGATGGCCTGCTCAGTCATTAAGAGCATGTAGAGCTCTTGCTGAGAACTTGGGTCAAATTTAGTTTCCACCACAGCTTTCACAACCACCTATAACTACAGTGTCAGGGGATCCAACACAGTTTTCTGGCATCCAAGGCCACTCATATTCATGCCCTCCCCCACATACGTGTAATTAAAATAAACAATCTTTTTTTTTCAAATAAAAATAATGGATATGTGTGTTTTCTCTGCTGGGGTCCAGTTCTGGCATTCAGGTACTGAGGTGGCACCCAGCACTGGACGAAGACCAAAGGCTGAGGACCTCTGGTCTTATAACTCTTTTTTAATGTTCTGGCAACTTGACTCTTACTATTCTGGGGCCAAAGACTGATGACTTTTGGCAGTTTCACAGAGAAAGAAAAAGAAAGTCAGATGCACAGATACACACACACACACATACAAATACGCACACACACACACACAAACACACACTGACTGGGTCTGACCACTTGTTTCATCAATTTCATAAGTGCACATACATATTTATATCCATAGATATATTCCTACATACATATGTATGTACATACATATAGACAGACATAAATATATATATAGATAGACAGACACATATACTACACTTTATTTCTTCTCTCTTTCAATTTATACCTTCTTAAACAAAAGTTATTTTTAAAATTACCACATAGATAAAATGTTACACAAAAGGGGAGTTATAGAAAGATATTGAGAGTTAAGTTTACAGCAGTGTTTTATTCCATAAGCTCATTATAAGTTCAAGGAAACAGTTTCACGTGGTCTTACTTAATCATAGGGTATACCTTGGCTTCATTCTTGGACCTGACATAGAGCAAATGTTTATCCTTGATCACAAATTTGTACTAAGCTTATTTTTCTTCTTAGTGTAATCTATGAGAACTCAATGTATTCCTTACTATGCAGCCTTCATTTACTATTCTATGAGGATAGGGCACATTCCATTCTTGATTTTAACTTTATTATATCTTTCTGGCATAACAACGAAAACCATCTATTTAAATTTTCTTCTTGAAATTATTTGAATCAAACCAGGAAGTCATTAATTCATCTAAACAGCATTAATTCATGAACATTCATGTTCATGTTGATCTGCAGGAAATTTGCCCTATAGAGTGGACTGATGCCCAGAAATCATTAATAGTGTCAGGAAAGGCATATCAGCAGTGAGGAACAATCATGGGACAAAGTCTCTGGGGCTGTGCCTCTACAGAGTGCATCCACTGCAGCCATGTAAAACTGGGCCATCGCCAGGAAACTCACTTGCTTGCCACAGCTTTTCCTAGATGGCTTCTGTCATTTCTCTGTCCTTGGATAGAGACATGACATTCTGAATTGCCCAAAGAGTCTCTAATAGGTAGCCATCTATAAAACTTTGTATGATTATAAACCTGTTTATCAGGGTTTTTTTTTTGTTTAGCAGAAGGTTTTTGAGACAGAACAAGTCATATTACTGCCCCTGTCGACAAAAATTAGTTCAAATAGGTTTATTAATCACTTGGACAGAAAAATATATCTGCGGAAAAGCTATCCCAGAGTCTTTTGAAATGATATAAATCCCATTCAAAATTTGAGCTAGTACAGTGGCGTCTAGCCATTGCTCACTACCACCCCTTGTGAGTATTTCACTTTATTCTGTAATAAACTCTTTCTACTTTCTACTTATGCATTGGGTATCTCAACGAATTCTTTTGATGGAGATCTCAGGGCTGGGTCATTAATGGAAATCCAGAGCAAGATCCCTATGGCTTTGTTATTTGGATTTACTTTTGTGTCAACTGTGCCTAGTCCTAATTAGTTCAGAATTTGCTGCCTAGATGTGGGATGCTATATGTAAGAGAAACCAAAATATGTGTTCGTAAAACACAGGGTTGACCAGCTTATAGATGAGGTAGTGATGAGAATGTGAAAAAGAAACTGGTCAAGTAGCTTAGGGTAGGAACCCAAGGAGTACAGTTCCCTTCTTGTCCTTGGCTAGTAGCTGAGAATGTCCTTGGTTCTACCTAGAGTGCCAGAGGGAGCTCTGGTTTCTTACCTCTGTTTATTTATTTATTTTTTTATTTTATTTATTTATTTTTTTTTAAAGTGACCGGCCTAGTCTGGAAACTATCTCCATGGGCCTATGACTCACACTCCAATCCCGATGCTAATTCATTCTAGTGAATGGCTTTGGAAGTGGATCTCTGAATTTTTGTGGTTGAAATGAATTTTCTATATGCCCTGGTTTTACCCCAATTCCTAAGTGATTTTAGTGTCTCAGATTTTGAAGCTGAGTTAGCTTTTGAAGTTGGGTTAGGAAGCCAGACAGGCATGATGGAACTTAAATGCTATTAAAGAAAGCCCAGTTTTGGGGAGTCAACTTTGGCTTATACCCCTCTTCCCCCTGTAATATTAGAAAGGGAAACCCCTTTTTAGGATTGAAATTATGATACAAAAAGGTGGAGGTATCTGGACTTGGTTGCGGCCCATTACGGCAAAACGACTTCTGTCAAAAGGATAGAATTGAAGCGTTACCTGTGGCTCAGCGGAGACCTGACATTCTCAGCTACTCAAATTGTTTCTTACTACTGCTTTCTCCTTTTAAACACTTAATCTAGCTAGGGCTGTTAATCCCATGGACTGGAGTCCACACCTAGGAGAATGGCTTCATCTGAAGACCTGATAGGTAGAGGGGAGGACTAATCATCCTCGTGATGAGATAATGCAGGCAGGCAGCATCCTCTCCACAGCTTCTCCCTTCCCGCAGACACCTGCAGTCAGTGCCACCATCCGGGAGCGCTATCAAGGGAACATCATGGAGCCTGTCGAGTTTCCTGAGACCTGAGAAAAGTGTAACTTTTCTCTTTCTCTCTTCTATCTCCTTTCCTTTGAGACACCACCCCAAATCTTAAGCACGGTTCCCCTGGCACGTTTCAACTTTCTCAGTCTTTCTCTGAAGCCCCCTCTCCTTTTGCCATGTGGCTGCATACTCTGTTGATGACTTGCCTGTTTTCTTGGACTAACTCAAGAGACATGACTTTCTCTTCCCTTTTTCCCTTGTCTTGCTCCACGCATCTGGTGTGATCGACAGCTTGCCTGGGCTGTTGTTTCTTATGAACTCTAACACGGTTGTACTGAGCCCCACTCTGAGTCCAGTTCTAGAGTCTTTGATTGAGGAGATTAAAAACCCCAAAAGGAATTCTCACCTGAAGAACTTCGGATGGCAGAGAAGCATCTTAAAAAATGCTCAACTTCATTAGTCATTAGGGAAATGCAAATCAAAACAACCCTGAGATTTCACCTTACACCAGTCAGAATGGCTAAGATTAAAAATTCAGGAGACAGCAGGTGTTGGAGAGGATGTGGAGAAAGAGGAACACTCCTCCACTGCTGGTGGGGTTGCAAATTGGTACAACCACTCTGGAAATCAGTCTGGCGGTTCCTCCGAAAACTGGGCACCTCACTTCCAGAAGATCCTGCTATACCACTCCTGGGCATATACCCAGAGGATTCCCCACCATGTAATAAGGATACATGCTCTACTATGTTCATAGCAGCCCTATTTATAATTGCCAGAAGCTGGAAAGAACCCAGGTATCCCTCAACAGAAGAGTGGATGCAAAAAATGTGGTATATCTACACAATGGAGTACTATTCAGCCATTAGAAACAATGAATTCATGAAATTCTTAGGCAAATGGATGGAGCTAGAAAACATCATACTAAGTGAGGTAACCCAGACTCAAAAGGTGACTCATGGTATGCACTCACTAATAAGTGGATATTAACCTAGAAAACTGGAATACCCCAAACATAATCCATACATCAAATGAGGTACAAGAAGAAAGGAGGAGTGGCCCCTTGTTCTAGAAAGACTCAGTGAAGAAGTATAGGGCAAAACCAGAACGGGGAAGTGGGAAGGGGTGGGTGGGAGGACAGGGGGAGAAAAGGGGGCTTATGGGACTTTTGGGGAGTGGGGGGCTAGAAAAGGGGAAATCATTTGAAATGTAAATAAAAAATATATCGAATAAAAAAAAAACCCAAAAGGGGACTTCAATTTTCCCAAAACTAAGAGGAAAAACTTCAGGCTTTGCTATCCATGTATGATTGTATAGCCACAAATTCTTGCTTTTTAAATCTTTTTTCCTAAATATCTTTTTTTTATTTGTTTTAAAACAAACAAAGAACAACAACAACAAAACATTCTTCATTAAATTCTTTTACAAACAGGAACAATTTTTGGCTTCAAGATCAACAGACAGGACTTATCCCCAGGGAACCATTTACTGATGAATTTTCCTTTTCACTAGGGATTAACAGAGGTTCCCAGGCAAGCCGTGACTTCGCACTAACCTGTGTGAAGTCTTTTTGTCTTTATTTTTTAGTTTCTGGGTTTCTTTCACTTTCTTGTTGACTTGAAAATGACATGTACTCCCAGAGGATATGCTATAAGGAAGTGACATAAACATAGTGTCGGGAACTAACCAAGTGCACACTGCAAGTATGTGCCATTTATATTCAGATGCTTGGTAAAAAACCCAAACAAACAAAATTTTAGATTTTCAAAAAAGACAAATTAGCAACCATATCAATAATTTCTAAAACTTTATTGTGGAACTTAAAAACTCAATTAAAGCCATATCACCATCCTGAAATCTCACAAAATTGTGTCATTTCTCATCTCATTTGATTTATGATCCTAAGTCATGTGACTGATATATTTGTATTTTCCAAAGCAAAAATCATTTTCCTAATAATATAATTTCCCTAATATAGTTAGATCATATAGCTCTATAAAACGTTGTACTCTAAGTACAAAAATAATGCTTTATGCACATTCTTTAATACTGTTCTTTTAATATAACTTTCTTTTGGTACTCTAGATAAATCCATATAAATAACAATAAAAAGAAAAGAACCAAGAGTGTTAACACCTGGGAACTGGAAATACAGTTTGTTTAAAGCTTTGTTTTCAATAAAAGATAAAAGAGAAAGTAATATTTGATTGTATAGCAGTCACAAAAAATGGTCAAAAAAAAAGATTTCTATGACAGAATAGTACTAAAAATGCCAGTGATTTAGTAGTTGAAGCAAGATAATGATGATTGATTTAAATGGATATATTTGGAGTTTGAATTCTCAAATATCTCCTAGGAATTATAATAAAATAACAAGCTTGAAAATAAAATTATATATTTGTAAAAGATAAAAAGACTGTACTGTAAACCACTTACTGTGAAACATGAAGATATGGCTAAGGCTTGTTAAATAGCGTTTTGAATTTTATAAACACAAGCACATTTAGCAAACAGAAATACTTAATGACCAAAATGTTTTCAAGTAAATAAGCCTGGTGTGGGCTAATCAACATCTTAAATCAGGTACACATCCCTTACATCCATCCAGCTTGTGAGTAACTAAACCTTCATTTTCTATTTTTACATAGTTCTTGGTATTTTTCTGGGAAGAAATACTTGAAAATTTATTTCACTTTAAGGACATGTTGGGTAGTAGTGCTGGACATACAAGGATTAGGATGGAATTGGCTTATTCTGGGGATTATGACAAAGTGACAAAGTTACCAGCTGATCTAGCTTACGTTCAGTTTTGAAAAGTACAGAATGTGCTCCTTGGATTGTGTGCTCCTTGCAGAGAGGAACAGAAACATGTGCATTTGCATTTCCCATTTCTGGAGTAACAGTGGGCATATAGTAAACAAAGACCGCAGTAGACAAAGACATGTTCTGTCATGAATGAACAGGTAGGTCAATCAATATGCGTTGTAAAATTCTCAACATTAGTAAAGGCAATAAATGATAGGCAAGGATTTCATGAAAAAAGGCATAAGCCATTGATGCTACTTCCCACTAGGAAGCAAGGAGATCCTTTGTATAGGAGAATGTGAAGAGTTTGGATGAGGAGGCTGAAGAGCAACAGGAACAGTGAAGTTAAATGCAGAGGAAATTACTTTTGCAAACATCTGAAAAACAGACAGGAAAAGGCAAAAACATCTACACAGAAATTCTTTCTAGTTTGGGATTATCACTAGCTTAGCTGAAGGAAGGAGAGAACCAGCAGAATCTCTGAGAGACTCACTCCTGTAGTCCTCTGAGAACCTTGGTAGGGTAAGCAAACATCCCCTAGAGCCATCTTTTATCTTGTCCCCTGTCCAATCTGGTCTTGGTTGTACTTGTTCTGCCAAAAAGGTGGAAGGCAGGTCCCCAGTCCAGGAAGACTGCGAGGAAAGAGAGGACCAGACACAGAATGGTGAGAGGGACACCTTGAGAGAGTGTGGCAGAGGTAACTTGGCAAAGAGGGGACACATTCCTTCAATTCACTGAGATCCTGCAGCAATCTGCATCTGAGCCAGTTAGTTCAAGCTGAACCTGCCTCTCCAAAGAGCAGATGCCGCAGGTGCAAGATGGAAAACCAAATCAACAAAGAGTAAATGGCCGAAGGTGATTCTGTGGGGAGCTATTTGAGATTAAGAGGGGCCACTGTCCCGTGGGGTTCAGTCATAGCTAGGACTGCCCTGTCTACCATAATGTATTGTTACCCATAAAGAGAATTGCTAATCCCTCAGCAGGGAAATATTCTTCAGTCTCCAAAAAACGTTGCAGTGACTTATTTTTCTAAGGTGCTGTTCCTTGATATCTCCCTTTCTATTAATCAAGGTATAAAAGAGAAGAGAGCGAGCTGTGTCCTTCCTCTTCATTTCTCTCTCAAAATGGAGACATGTCTGTTGAGAGAAGCAGTGTACTATTCTAGACTTTACCCCTAACATACTTGAAAGAATGAAGGCTTTTGGGGTGTAACTTTTTTCTCTTTTAGATTAGTTATAAATTCATTAAAAAATTGTTACCACAAAATCATGTTTAAGATGTATACTGTGGTATACAATAGCCTGAAAATGAACATAATTTGAAAATTATAGAAAAAGCATTTTGCTATTTTATGGAAATAAAACATTAAGAAGGCTCTAAAATAAAACAAATCTAATTTTATATATTTAATTTATGACCCTCCTTGTCAGATATTTTTGATGTCACTGTTTTGTAATTTGCTAGCAGTGTTTTGGGTCCCATTCAGCATGACACTGTGCTGGCTGCTGGATACACACTAAGCTGTCTAAGAACATTTTTGTTTGCTGCGGTTGGAGATAACTTTTCTTGATTTGCTTAGGGTATGGGATAGAAGGGCAGCCCTTGGAGAAAGGACAGCAATTGACAGGCAAGGAAAATGAGACCGTGTCCCACCTGGTTTCATTTTCTCTATTCTAAGTAACACCGAGCTGATTTCATCATCAAACTAACTGACACCAAATCAGACATTCTGATTTGGTAGATGCTTCTAAATGATCTTGTTGTATCATTTGATTGTAGATAATTTTAAGTTTTCCTATAAAGAACTAAGAAGCACTCAGGGAAGAAAGAAGATGCATTACAATTATTAAGGTGGGAAGGTATTAGTGCTAATTTGCTAAATCTAAAATATAAACACTATGCAAAACTAAAGTTTGACTTAACAATTTAGTTTGAAGCCAATGCAAACTTCATTAAAGCTCAGAGCATGTGTTAGATGACTATAAGGATGGCTTTATGACCATTTGGCTTTGAGTAAAACAATGTATATGTGTTGAGTATTTGGTGAAAGTTCAATTATGAAGGAAAGAATGAAAGAAGCAGAGTGGATCAACAAAGACTCTAACAGCCCCACAACAAGCTGCATATTTAAATCACCCAGGAGTCTTTCTGAAACAGTGACATCAGGCCCCCCACTCCAAGACTCTTGGACATCATTGGCCCGGGATATTGGCCTTAACTTATTGAAAGTTTTTCAGATGTTTTGGATGTGCTGCCAAGTTTGGGAGTTCATGTTCGCAGAAACGCAACAACCTGGGAAAGAAGGCATAATCCAGGAAATCCAGAGCCTTTCAGTTTCAGATGGAGGTGCTCGGCTTTAGATGACTAGCTAGAATTACTAGAACCTAAAGGTTATGAGGTATTCAACTCTGGTTGACATTTCCCTGGCTTTGATTGGATGGAATTTGGCCTGATTTTAGATTCCAGCATTACAAGAAGAAGTTGACAATATTTTCTGTTCCTTTGCCTTTGTTGTCTCTTGAACTCTACAGACTTTCAAAAGAGAATAAAGGGCTTTGTTTTGTTTTGTTTTTAAATGGGGATTCTAGTGCCATGTCTCCTACAATCACTAATAAGGTGGGAGTTATACCTAATTTACCTAAATTGTATCAAAACGTTACCTCCTTTTTACCTGGATGTAGCCTCCTGTCCCCACTATCAGATGGTCTAAATACTGAAGAACATTTTGGTAAGTAACACTTTTACTGAAGGCTGAAGGAATGGTTTCTAAGCAACTATGTGTAAGGCTTTCCTAGAATAGTTTTACTAGAAAGGGACTCAGCCATGGTAAAGCCAGCTGCACATATTGAAAGACAAGAGATTGGAAGGGCAATGCTTCTTGGTATATTAATATGAAGTGGGTAGGGAGTTCAAAGGTAACCTCAATTTTAATACAATGGTTTGGAGGTGAGTATGGTATTGTGTACCAACACCAGCAGGGGTGAGTAGAGGCAGGAGGATCACAAGATCGAGGCCAGCCTGGGCTACACAGTGAGACAAAAGCCAAACAAATTTAGTTCACTTTTCTCTTGGAAATGACTTTCTGGTCAACTTTCTGATCATGAAAATAATCATAGTGATTTTTCTGTAGATCGGATTTACTTTATAGTGTTTGAGATCAGCAAAATGAGTCCGAGATGAAAGCAAATGAGTATGGACAAGCCTGAATTTCCAGACAAATAAGTCATCTTTCACTCTAGAACTTGGTACTGGCCTGGTTCCTGTGATTTGGGAATCCTTGGGCAGGGTAAGAATTCTGAAGGAAAACAGTGGCTTAAAGGGTTGACTAAATACAGGACTTGGATTTATCTCAAGCATATCTGAAACATATTGTACTGATTTCTAGAAAGTCCTCAGAGTTTTGAGGGACAAGAAGAGGCCAACCTATGACAAGTGAACAGTATGGAATGTTCAGACCAAAAGTGAGAAGGAATCTATAATGTTTCAGACAGCTTTGCTGAGCTCAGCCTGAGATCGTACCCCACACTGTACACAATGCTGAAGGTATCTTACAGAGCTTCTTGCTTTCCTCTGGTGTCTAAATTCTGTGAATGAAGAAGCAGCTGTGAGCTGGTGACTGAGATGAGAATTTTACTGGTTGTGCCTCACTACTGACTGTCCAGCTCTCGGTACTAAGAGCATACACTAATTTGTCAGGGTGTTATCCTTTTCCTGAGATACTCAGGATCCTTGGAAGAACAACTTCTGCTGTCCATGGATCTTCAGGTTTCTGTTAAGCAAAAGGCTCCTTAACATTTGACTTTGTTAAAGAATAACATTCACATTTCATGAATAATATGATGAATAAGTCCTGTGGTCTCAGGAAAGGCATTGCTTTGGGGGAAGGTATGAGTTATGATCATGAGGGATCTTCTACAGATCCTCCTATAAAGGCTTATTCTTAGAGGAAAGGGATCTTCAGAAGGCTCCATATGCATCGCCTCGGGTGGTCACTGCAAAAGTAGGGTAGACCTCGTAGGTTGTGTATGCTGCTAAGTCTTGTCCAAGTGTCACTGCTTGCTTGAGCTGGGCTGTAGACACAGGAGCGGTGGCACTGGGGACAGCATATCCTGGAGGAGGAGGCAGAGACAATTTTGTGAAAGGAATTCAGATTTCCTCTCTCTTGAGCACATTGTTTTCTGTTAGCAATACTAAAGAATTAGCATATTGTTTATAACAAGTGAGTATGTATGTTGGAAATATGCTCCAAGGAGATACAGCCTGTGGGCTTAGTTGTGCAGAAAAGCATTGGTTTTAATTTGCCCATTTATGGTTTTGCTCATTGTAGGGTCTCTCTAAGTAGTCCTTGATAGCTATCCTGAAACTCATATGTAGGTCAGGCTGGCCTGGAACTCACAGAGATCCAACTGCCTCTGCCTCTCCAGTGCTCAGACTATAGGGAAATACCAACACACCCAGCTGGAATAGCATTTTGAGTGATTATGACATTCTCCAGAGGGAACCAACTTCCAAGTGTGAGGCTTACTTCACCCCAGAAAATAGAGACATGGGAGAGAGGGTTCAAAGAACAAAAAGGCACCTTATGTTGCTAGCTTGCAATACAGAACTTTCCCAGGGGGTGTATGTACAGGAATGAATCTGTGAGCCAGGCTGTTGAGGAGTTGACATGGTAGTAGTAAGGTCTATGGATCAAGTTCTGCTGGACACTACATTGGCCTAAAACCTTGCACTCAAAAAAAAAAAAACATTTCAAGGCATCCTGGTTTATAACTTTAATCCCAATGCCAGTAAACAGCATGAAGAAAGTAGCAGGACAATATTTTTCAGTTTGAGACAGCTTGGTCTACATAGAGAGTTCCAAGACAGTCAAGGGCAGGAGAGAGAGACCATATCTCAAAAAAAGTTAAAAACAGCTTTCATACAAGTAGAACAAATAGAGACATGGTATTCTAGTAGATGAGAGACTGTACTGCTCTAGAGCACCTTAATGTATCACCATAAAATCAAATGACTCTTAAAAACAATATATTTTGTCAAAAAACTGCCATCTGGTTTATTTTTCTCTATTGCAAATGTGTAAAAGATTCCCCGTCAAATGCTGCCAATGGAGGTAGCAGAACCCTGGGAACTGAGCTTTTGGATTTCATTAGAAATGCTCCACAGATGACACTGTAAACGTCTTTGAACTTGGTACAAAACCCTGCTGTAATATTACAATATGAGTTTTTACAAAGTCCAGTGACCAACAGCAGTGGCCTTATATGGATACCCAGAGAACTGGAAAAGCTATCTCATTTAACCAACACATACAATGCCTTTTCTTTCTCTGCTTTTTGGGTAAAAGCCAAGCCTGCTTTCCCTAGCATTCTGGGCTTCCACACTTTTTCTGAAGAAGTCCCACTGGACTCCTTTCGCCATGTGTTTTTTTGTGGATCTCCAGGGCAAACTGCATGGCTTCCTTTCCTTTCTTTCCTATTGCCTTTCTGGTAGCTGCTAAGATTTACAGTTTACTCAGCTGTTATCTGTCAATCAGTCAATCTATCTATCTATCTATCTATCTATCTATCTATCTATCTATCTATCTATCTATCTATCATCTATATCTATCTATCTCTCTATTTATCTACCTATCTCTCTATCTTCCATCCATCATCTGTCTGTCTCTCTATTCCTATAATTTAACTGTCCTCAAGCTTCTTTTAATTCATTTTAAAATTTTTGTATTAAACAGGCTAAGAATCCTTGAAAGAAATCCCAGTCCTTCTGGTAACACCAGGTTCAGTGAGAGACTGTCTCAAAGGATGCGATAAAGGGGTTGGAGAGATGGCTTGTGGTTGAATACAAACCGCTCTCACAGACATCAGCATTCCTGCTGGCTGCCCAACTGCCTGCAGCTCCTGCTTCAGTGCATCTAACACCCGTGGCCTCTTTGGGATGTTGCAGTCATGTAAATACACACACACACACACACACACACACACCTACACCCCCCCAACCCCAAATGTATAAGTAAATCGTTATTTTAAGAAGATGATGTAGAATACAATGGAGCAAAGCCCCTGATCTCTGGGCTCCACACAAACACTTGTATATAAACATATATACACTACGTAAACATACACATGTGTATGCACACAGGCATACAAACACAAATATAAAAGAAAAAGTAGAAAAAAAACAAACAAACCACCAACTCCAGCCGGGTGGTGGTGGCGCACGCCTTTAATCTCAGCACTTGGGAGGTAGAGGCAAGTAGATTTCTGAGTTCGAGGCCAGCCTGGTCTACAGAGTGAGTTCCAGGACAGCCAGGGCTATACAGAGAAATCCTTTCTTGAAAAACAAAACAAAACAAAAACAAAACAAACCCCACCAACTCCAAACAACAACTACAAGTTAACCAACAGTGCTCAAATTGCTTAATCTTCCCAGTCCTTAGCTTCTTTATTTGTAATACAAAGGGGATTGCATTCTAAGACCACTGTTAGGCACCATAAGGGTCACTGCAGGGATATGAAGCTTGCTGAGCACTTCAGTGAGTGCCCAGCTCATAGCCAGAGCTCAGATAAATACCAGCTAATAATAGTACCAACATCTCTTAATAATAGTAAAAGCCAATCCACACCAACCCAGACTCATTCAGGATCCCACAGTCATTTAAAGAAGAGGCAGAGAGATGCCAACTGGCTGAGGCTGCTCTGGTTCAGTTATTGAGGGTCCTACAAAGAAGCCCTCCCCACGCCCACCCCCGGCATTCTGCAGCCTGCTCTTTCTGGCGTGACTGATTCCCACTCCCCAGTACCTGGGAACACAGTGGCGGATGTGGCGGTGGGTGCTGTAGTCCCAGCGTCCCCTCCTTCTGTGGGGATACCTAGTGTCTGTAGAGTGTGCTCTGCGGCATACCTCTTTGCTTCATCCACATAGGCGCTTAGCTTTGGCGGTATGAAAGGGTGGCTGGAAAGCACAGTCAGCAATGTTAATTATTCAGAAATTTGAGGACTAAGGTGAAAAACCAAAGGCCTTTTTAGCTTTTAAAGATGATTGGATGATGGAAGCGTGTGTGTGTGTGTGTGTGTGTGTGTGTGTGTGTGTGTGTGTGTGTGTGTGTTTCCTGTTTGTTGTAAATGGCTTCTACATATAAGCCTACACAGGCATATTTGTGAATTGATCAGGCACCTCGGGAGCAGATAATATTCCTGGAAACATATAGTTTTTACTACACGACTCTTGTAAGGTAAAGAAGGTTCCTAAAGTATATAAATGCAGCCTGGAGGTAAAATCTGGAAGGTGATATCTTCTACTGATCAGCTCTTTGATATGACATTTAAAAGGTGGGACAGAGGATTATGAAGTGAAGTGGCAACTTTACACAGGTCACTTGTGTCAACCTAAACACTGCAGGAAGGAACCACTTACAGTCTCTAATCATCGCCCTTTTCCATTAGTCCATTATCCTAGAGAGTCTTCCCAATGTATGAGACTTTGTGGCTTTTAGATGCCAGTCTAACAGTTGGGACATACATATCAGCTGAGCTGAGAGAGTGCCTGCTGTTTAATTTAATTACACGGGAGGAGTAGGCGGAGTATGTTACTGAGTGAAGATCAAACTCAGTTAATACGCAGGCTAATCTTATCTAAAGTTTCTGTTACTAGGAGCTTGGAGAGGATACCCACATTGCAGGATTCTGGCTGGCCAGCGCTGGGATAGTTACTTTGTATAGGAATAACTGTCTCTGGTCTTGTCCAATGGCAGAATGCAGCTGGTACACTGGCTGTCCCCAGTTGTTTTTCTGACAGATTTCTTCTAATATCTACAAGAGAAAAACAACGGTTTCTCCCTCAAATGTCACATTCGCATGGCTGCTCTAGGTTTTAGGATCTGAGCTCTGAACTTCAGATTCAACTATTAGAAAATTGTCATGAGACAATGAGAGAAAAATGTCATGACGTTTTTTTAAAAATTTTATTCGATATATTTTTTATTTACATTTCAAATAATTTCCCTTTTTCTGGTCCCCCACTCCCTGAAAGTCACATAAGCCCCCTTCCCTCCCTCTGCTCTTCCACCCACCCCTTCCCACTTCCCTGTTCTGGTTTTGTCTTATACTGCTATACTGAGTCCTTCCAGAACTAGGGGCCACTCCTCCGTTCATCTTGTACCTCATTTGATGTGTGGATTATGTTTTGGGTATTCCAGTTTTCCAGGCTAATATCCACTTATTAATGAGTGCATACCATGATTGAACTTTTGAGACTGGGTTACCTCACTTAGTATGATGTTCTCCAGCTCCATCCATTTGCCTAAGAATTTCATGAATTCATTGTTTCTAATGGCTGGATAGTACTCCATTGTGTATATATACCACAATTTTGCATCCATTCTTCTGTTGAGGGATACCTGGGTTCTTTCCAGCTTCTGGCTATTATAAATAGGGCTGCTATGAACATAGTGGAGCATATATCCTTATTACATGGTGGGGAATCCTCTGGGTATATGTCCAGGAGTGGTATAGCAGGATCTTTCGGAAGTGAGGTGCCCAGTTTTCTGAGGAACCGCCAAACTGATTTTCAGAGTGGTTGTACTAATTTGCAACCCCACCAGCAGTGGAGGAGTGTTCCTCTTTCTCCACATCCTCTCCAACACCTGCTGTCTCCTGAGTTTTTAATCTTAGCCATTGGTGTAAGGTGAAATCCCAGGGTTGTTTTGATTTGCATTTCCCTGATGACTAGTAAAGTTGAGCATTTTTTAAGATGTTTCTCCGACATCCGAAGTTCTTCAGGTGAGAATTCTTTGTTTAACTCTGTACCCCATTTTTTAATAGGGTTATTTGGTCATGACGTTTAACGACTCATAAAATTTAAGTGAAACTCAATCTGGACTCCATTTAAACTGTGAAAATTTTTATAGTTCATAAAATCATTTCTTACTCTATTTACTCTAGTCGTGTTAGTTTAGGTTTAGTCCCCATATATGTATACACATCATATGAATGCATACACACATTTTATATTTATATATATATATATATATATATATATATATATATATATATAAACCAAGAGCTTAACTTTTCTTTTTGTGTGTGTGTATTTATTCCAGTTTTAGGAGCTGGCGTTGCAGCACTATATGGATAGATCTTTCTCTTATCTCCACTTAAGCCCTTATTCATAGGGTTAGGGTTATGTATTATTATGGTTATGGTATGGTTATGGTTAGGGCAGTTAACCTGAGAACATATCTTTACTTCTTGACATTCATCAAATGTTTTTGTTTTTGTTTACTTCACATTTATTTTTTAATCAGAAGATCTTACGGGTTAGCATTTATTTTCTCACTTATTTCATTCTTTAAAATTTTATGTATAGGAATGAGTGTTTTGCCTGGATATATGTGTATCATATAAATGTGCCCTCAGAGGCCAGCAGAGGGCATCAATCTGGAACTGGAGTTACAGTTGTTAGCCACTATATACAGCTGTTAGGAATCTGACTGTGTCCTTTTCCAGAACATCAAAGGTTTCTAACCTCTGAGCCATCTTTCCATCCTTTGGGGCAGTATTTGTGGATAAACATTAATAGGTATTCATGGTGGTGATTGTTTTATTTAGTTGGCAATGTGCCACTTTTAGCTATTTTTATGAGAACCTGTTTTTGTTATCCATCTGCATATTTACTTTTTATTTCTGTAATCACCCTAAACTGAATCCCACCCCCCCACCCCTGCCGAAGATTCATGTTTACTTTATCCTAAAGCTTTGGTGATGCTGAGATCCTGACCCTCCATTGACAAGGCAGATGTCAAGGAACAGTCCCCACCCCCTACCCCTATCCCCCATTCTCTGGAGCCTCTTAACTCATTGTTCTCACATTAATCCAGCTGCTGTCTCCCATGACACTTTCCAGTTTGTTAATTTGAAGATTGAGCTTATTTTTCCATTACTAAAAAGCACTTGGTAGCCTCTCCCATAGTTTATAAGCACGCTCTATAGTTCCTGAGCAATATCAGCTAGATTTTACTGGTAGATAGGCTGTCTGAGATAGGCTGTCTGCCCATTTGTGCCAGTTGGACAAACACACTGAGGGGCGTGATCTCTGCAGCTGCTGGCTGGGCAGGACACTTCTTGAGCCCTGTCTACTGGTTGGCGAGTCCTAGCTCTAATGGGGGATTAGTCTCCAGGCACATTGGCTGGGGTGGCATGGTCTTCAAGTTTTCAACTGTATTAGTAAAGATTCAGAGACATCTTAGTTAAATATCTCTCATTATGGCCACCCTCTCTCTTAGGTTTAATGGGTAAGCAGAGAGCTCTGCAGAACAACTGCTTTCATCATGACACTTACCTGATTTCATTGTAATTATCTGATCATATGTCAGTATTATCCCACGGGCTTGATTGCAAGGACCTTTCTTATATTCATTTTTGTACCTCTAGCATCTAACAAACATGTTACACCAGAAAAGCTCAATAAATGTTATTTTTGAAACAAATGATTCCTGTTTGCCACTGGAATAGACATTCTCCTGTTAATACTTTTTATTTTCTGATTGTCTAAATATATTTTGAAGAATTACTTAAAGTTGCATACAAGAACTCATTGACAATACCTCTGCTCTCATTCTCTGGTCTTGGTTGCAATCCTGAGGCTAGTTTTGTTTTTTAAATCAGAGTTCTACCATCCTCCTGAGAGCAGGGATGTTTCCCTCATAATCCACAGGTCATAACTAGAGCTTCCTAGTCCATAACCAAGTGGCTGCTGAGGGGGGAGCAGGTGATGCACATTAACGGGAGAACCTGGGCTTAACAGGGATTGAGTCTGTGTTGTTTTAATTTATCAAACACAGTCTGTAGTTTCCCTATTGGAATAAAAATGATAACTTTCAGTTTCCTCTAATAAAAAAAAGACACAGTCACACAGAAACATAAAAACACGGACTACTAAATGAAAGCAAGTAGCGGTTACCATCATGACACAATTACCATGATAACACTGCCAGCACAGAGCAGTGTAGAAGACTTTAATGACTGATGGCATTGTATAGTTAAGATTTACCTAGGTTCCATGCTGGAATGTTCTCTCTCTCTCTGTCTCTCTTTCTCTGTCTCTGTTTCTCTCTCTCTCTGTCTCTCTCTCTCTCTCTGTCTCTCTTCCTCTCTCCCTCTCTTCCTCTCTTCCTCTCTCCATCTTTCCTTTTTTAAACTGTGGGATTATAATTACAACATTTCTCCCTCCCCCTCCCTTTTCTTCCAAGCCTCCCATATGCCCTCCTTGCTTGCCTTCAAATTCATTGCCTCTTTATTCATTAATTGTTATTGTGTGCCTATATATATGCCATATACATATACTTCTAAATATGCTGTTTTGTTTAATGTGATGTTACTTGTATGCATGTGTATTTCAGGACTGAGGACCATTTGGCACTGGACAGCCAATTGGTGAGCTCTTCTCTAGAAAAGGCCACCTTGTCTGCTCTCTGCTTGGCTATAGTTACTCAGTTGCTATAGTTCTTTGTGGAGCATGGGGTCTACAGGACTTTTACACATCATCCACTTTGGTATGTCTGTTGGTGTTGTTGTGTTAATGCCATGTTTCTAAGAAAAGTCCTAAACAGTACACATAGGGATCTGGCTCTGGGATCTCTTCTCTGCAGTTGTTGACCAACACGCTTTAATAGACATTTATTCTCAGCTGAGGTCTATGCCTTGTTTTATTTTCATGTAAGATTTTTGGTTGATATCCCATTTCAGGATTTTGTTTGTTTTTCATTTTGCTGAGTTGTGATGAAGGTCCACTTAGAGCAAGAATGGCAGCTGGTCTCAGCAGCCCCTTGGATTATGCTAAGATGATTGCCACAGAACAATAGACCAAATAAAGATCAACTCATTTGATCAATGGTCATTGGCCCAACTTCATTAGCCCTGGCGCAATCTTACCTACCTGAGGAGCAAGTTTAATTCCTTGTGGTTTTAAAGAGACAGTATTCATTGGGGTGAGCTCCATCCCAGGCAGAAGGTCATAGAGTTTGTCTTCTCTCTTGTCTCCTTTGACCTGGTATCCTCGACCCAGGCCTGTGTATGCCAAATACCCACGGCCGCCCAGTCCTCTCACTCCCGCAGCCCCTACAGGGACATTCATGTAAATTTCTAGGAATGTAAGAAGGCATTAAACTGAATCAAACCACCAGAAAATCACCCTGAATCTTACTGTAATGGAAAAGTTAGCCCAAGTCACATTGATTACTGCCCTCAAGAGGGACAGATAGCCTAAGATTCTAATGTAATGAAACTCAACATCAGGTAAGGCTCATCATAGACTCTTGCTTTCTTAAACCTTTGGAAGAAAGCAATCCTTTCAATGAGATTGATAAATACACAGCTGCTTAAAATTTTTGTCAGAAGGAAAAGTATTTTTGTATTACTGTTTTGTTAATTTTTTTGGCAGACTAACTAAGGTTCAGTATGCTCTTATTAAAACATTCCAGCATAATATGGACATTTGAATTATAGTTAGTCTGGGATAAAAGACTATTAGAGTGAATGCCACTTTGCCAGGAAGGCAGAAATAAATTTGATTATCACATCTCTGGTCTAAATGTCAGCCAGACATTTAGAAAGCATCTTTTCTTTAAGCTCAGCACTCGCTCATGCACTGTCGGTGTGAGGCTTAATTTCTGTTGAGTTTCATACATTGACTCCTTTTGATTTTTGTTTAGTCATATTTCTATATTGATTTCCTATTGGTGACATAAAGGAATAAACCATTAAGTGGATCACTTTTTACCCATTAATATCATTCGTTGATTATGTTTTTGTTAATGCTATGTATTATTTTCCCTTGGAATGGAGTTTGCTTTTTTTTTCTACATCACAACTGGTTGTTAGTATGTAATATATATGGATGAGTAAATGATATGTTAAATATATGCAAAATGTCTCATGACACAATTTGTTATAATATATAGGAAGTATTTTGAATAAAATCTTCATTATTACTTTTGCATTACAATTTTGGTAGGAGTGATTGTACTGGGAGTATAGAACTTTTAAGGCCACGGAAGAGGTCTTCAGATGCTCAATTCATTTTTCTTTCATGAAAAATAGTATAACACAGTAAGAGAATTGTTTCTATAGTAATCTGGATGAGCCTACTTTAAGTTACACCCAAGCATGAATTTAAACATATCATTTGTTTCTATTTTTCAGATTGCTGTCATATACAGAAAACAGGATTGGGATCCAGATAATGTTGGCTATATCTAAGAAAAACTACAATAAAAGATACCACAAAGTAGAGACAAAGGACCTTTATAATTAACTGAATTTACAGAGCTCAGAAACCTGCTCAAACAGTGAATCTGTGTAGGATTTATAAATAAAACCTAGCCTGTCAGTGAGATTGAGTTTGTTTTCCTATTTTAATGTATTTGTTTTTCATTATACTAAAGAAATATTAATTTCTTTAATTGTTTGGCTTTTTCAAAGTTATTGCACATAGATGTGGCACACACTTGCTGCTGCAGCAGTCAGGAGGCAGAGGCAGGGCTGGGAGTTCTTGAGCAGTCTGGAATAGATAGTAAGCCCTTGTCACCAACATACAGACAAACGCATGGAATAACAAAGGTATTGCACACATATCTGAGAAGGAGTTCATATGAGAATGCCTCATTGAGGAGGTTCCCATTGGACCATGTGCTGCTATCCCTTGAAAGTTCTGGAATCAGTCTAGTTGGTTTAAGAAGGAAGGATAGCTAATGGTTATAGAGCTAGATTGTATTCTGTGTATACTTTGTGGATCCCTGCAAGGATCTAACATATACATACGTGTATATATATATATATATATATATATATATATATATATATATATACTGGGCTAATTCATACCATGTTCATGTTCAGACATGGTATTTTCAATAACCAGTTGTAATGTGAAAAAGTAGATTCCTATAAAACAAGAGATGCTGATATATTCGATTTTTCAAAACAGTTTTCTAGTCTTTTTTTTTCTCCAGTGATTCCACCCAATCTATTTAAGGCTACTGAACTATAGTTTATCAGTCATTTGAAATTTAGGAGTTATGTAAAGACAAGAAGTAGTTAGTGTTACCTCTGACAGAAGGGGTCCTGATGAGAGGCCTGCTGCTGAGATGTCCTTTAGTAGCTGGGAAATGAAAACTTGGAATGGCTGCGTAGGCTTGAGGGGTATAAAAGACAGGGGCTCCAAGGTAGGCTGTGGTAGGGTCATAAACGTGGCTCAGAGGGGAGGTATATTCTCCTTGCAGCATGGTATTCCTGCCTCCGGTGCCCCGTGTGTACCTAACGTAGCTGTCCTTGTCCACTGGCTTGGCCAAGGTCACTTCTATTGGGGAACCATCCAGCACCTGTGGTAGAGATGGAGGAAAAGCCAAGCTAAGAAGCCATCTGACAACTGGGTATCCTAAAACATGTCTACCATTTGCTGGATTGCAATTATTAATGATTCTGTCCCTTCCCAGGTTCATGCTTCTGTATTAGTTGACTATTCTCTGAGTAGTCTTGTTGATAATTGCACAAGATGGCAACAGGCTTAACAATGCCATTTTGACTACTGAATTTATAATACAGAGCCAGTCACTGAGACAGATTATGCAATATTTTCTATTAAGTGTGATACCTGTGTTTAAAATAACATAGTTATACAAGTGCAATAAGTCGGGGATCTTTATGGGTAGAATACAGATTATGCAGCATGATGAAATGAAGGTGATAGAAACCAGTAAAGATTTCTTATCATTTATTTATACCATGGTGAGCAAGTCCTGCCAGGATCAACAAATGGCTCATTAGTGCAGATACACAATAGGTATTTCTTAGAGAAGGGAGAGGAGCCTAGTTAGATCCTACTCAAGGAAGAGGAATTGAGTAGACTGTTGCACTGTTCACATAAAACAATTGTTTGGCCTGCTAAGAAGTTGGAAGTTTCTAAACAGGGTTGGCAAGGATTGGGATATAGGTGATAGGGATACTGAGAACTCTCAAGTCAGGTACCACCTAAAACATGCCCTAAAAATGAAGGAGCTGAAGGGGTTTGCAACCCCTTAGGAAGAACAACAGTATCAACCAACTAGGCCCCCCAGAACTCCCAGGGACTAAACCACCAACCAAAGAGTACACATGGAAAAACCCATGGCTCCAGCTGCATATGAGGCAGAGGATGACCTTGTTGGACAACAGTGAGAGGAGAGGCCTTTGGTCCTGTGAAGGCTCAACGCCCCAGAATAGGGGAAATGCCAGGGCAGGGAGGTGAGAGTGTGTGTGTGGGTGGGGGGGGGGACACCCTCAAAAAAGCAGGGGGAGGGAGAGTGAGATAGGAGGTTTGCAGAGGGGAAAATGGGAAAGGGGATAACATTTAAAAATGTAAATAAATAAAATATCCAAATAAAATCAAAACAAAGCATACCCTTAAGAATTACTGCAATAGTCAGACAGGTGGCACATACCTTTAACAGCAGCACTAGGGAGGTAGACAGGAGGATCTCTGTGAATCTAAGGCCAGCCTGATCTATATAGTGAGTTCCTGGAAAGTCCAAACTACAAAGAGATACCCCTCTTTATCTTAAATATCCAAATTAATTAATTAATTAATTAATTGTTCTTAAAAAGGAAAAGGAATGGAGGAATCTTGCTCACCACCCTGTGACATTTCACAGTAATTAATTAAATTGTAATATGATCACTATCTTACAAAAGATCACCAAAACCTAACCTTTTCTAATAAATATAAATACACATAGGTATAATAAGCAGCTTAGAAAAACTTATATATTTTACATTATGCTTAAACACAGAACTAAAAAGCAATGCAAATAAGGGGATTGATAAATAAAAAAGCAATGTAAAGTCTTTTTAGTTCTGTGTTTATTAGTATTTTTCTGCAGATTCATAATGTTCAGTATCAACATCCCAGCATAGTGCATCCACTTGAACTGTATTTAGTCTTGGCACAGAGACTGCTGCTGTGAATGCCATTGTTTCCATTGTAAGTCAGGAAAGAATTGGACTAGCTCATCCCCTCTCCCTACCCCACAATGATGGACTCTTTTTTAAACTTTAAGCCAAAACAAAGCCCCCCTTCCTTAAAATGGTAATAACTTGAACACTCTTCTGCTGGAATTATTCTGGTGTACTATTTAGCACTGGATTTATGATGGCTCTCAGTAGATACCACGTTCATTCAGGCATGTTTATCAAGAAACATTATTTTTGAAGTAGTATCATTTTAATGATGCTAATGTAATCAATGAAGAATTAATGTTTTGGTCATAGCATACATTTAAATATCAATTGATTTTACTTTTTTTTTTTTTTTTGGTTTTGGTTTTAATGCTTCGGAGACTACTTTCTTCCCTACAAGACTTAAGAATGCTGAAGGTCCCTGAGGCTGCACATGTCCTAGGCTTCCCCATGTCTGTAGCAATCTATGCTGGTAAGCCTTTCCCTTTTCCTTCAGGTCCAGTTCCCACTAATGTCCAATCTGCGGTCTCTATAGATTATTCTATATAAGTTCCTCTTAGGGTTCCTGGGCCCTCTGCTTTGTCATTGAGTTTGGCCAACAAGAAACCTTGGATATGAGGATAAGGATGAAACTACAGTGAATTTAGGATGTGTTTTCCTGGCTTCCTCTCTGAGATCTCTTCTTGGACCCACTGTATTCTTTAACCAAAGACCTTTTAGAGAAGACCCAGCAGCTGGGTAGTATGATTCTAGATCAGTGTTCCTTTCCAAGGGGCTTGCTCTCCACAGGTTGGTCTCATTTGGGGTTTCTACTAACTCTTCAACTCCTGAAGGAGGACAGTGGTGGCCACCTCTAGGTAAATGTCGGGGCTGTGCAACCTCAAAAACATCTCCTGCAGGAAGACCTAATTGAGGACTGCCTGAGAGACCAAGGACTCCTGGCACAGACAATGCCCAGTCACTGCTGTTTAGAAGAGATGCTTTCTAATAAGTGGATATTAACCTAGAAAACTGGAATACCCAAAACATAATCCACACATCAAATGAGGTACAAGAAGAAAGGAGGAGTGGCCCCTGGTTCTGGAAAGACTCAGTGAAGCAGTATTCGGCAAAACCGGAACGGGAAAGTGGGAAGGGGTGGGTGGGAGGACAGGGGAAGAGAAGGGGGCTTACGGGACTTTCGGGGAGTGGGGGGCTAGAAAAGGGGAAATCATTTGAAATGTAAATAAATTATATTGGATAAAAAAAAAAGAAGAGATGCTTTCTTGGAACCGGTGGGGTGTGGGTGGAGGGTATTAAGGGAGCTGGCAGCAGTGTTCAGATGAGCTTGCTGGGGCATTTCTTACCTGTGCATTTACTGCCAGAAATCTATGAGTGCTAGCCTCTGACACTCTATTTTTGAATCCCCCCTTTTCACATTTGTGGAGAGAATTTCTCTCTACCCATCCTCTACTGGAATCTGAACTGATAGAAGACTCAATAGGCAGAACAGTCTCCTGTGCATTGCGCTCTAACCCAATTTGCTGTTCTTAGGTTTTCTCTTAATATTTCAAATTCTGCCTTTAAGACCCACTCTCCTGGCCATAATTTACTCTTTGAAAGTATAGACAATTTTCATAGGTTTTTTTGCACAGAATCTTCTAATCCACGATGGTTTTCTGAATGTTATTGGCCTTCTTCTTCTTCTTCTTCTTCTTCTTCTTCTTCTTCTTCTTCTTCTTCTTCTTCTTCTTCTTCTTCTTCTTGTTTATTTGAGACAGGGCTTCTCTGTGTAGCCCTGGCTGTCCTGGAACTCACTCTGTACCAGGTTGGCCTCGAACTCAGAAATCCGCCTGCCTCTGCCTCCCAAGTGCTGGGATTACAGGCGTGCTCCGCCACCACCTGGCCTGTTGACCCACTTCTTAATCTGAACCTTTTCTTTTTAAATGTCTTCTAATAACATTGAGATGTCTACTTTGCAGAGGTGCTTGGTGGGCCTGACTTAGTTCTCTAGACTCTGAACTCCTTGACAAGCATCTTTGCTTTGTCAGAGGATTTGCTTTGTCAAGGATTGATTTTGCATCTTGGACATTACTAACAGATCGGTGGCCTATAGACGGGTCTTAGTGTTTATTTGAGTGATCCAAATACTATATAAGTTTCTGTAGACAAAGGAACAGGAGGAATACAGAGGTTGATTTTCCCCCAGGCTCCACTTTTGGCAAGGAGAGGAATTCTAAGCCTCCCTGTTGGAAAGATCAAATACCAAGATCAGAATGACAGCTATCTTGACATTTTTTTTTTCTGGCTAACGTTCCTTAAAATTCTGCATTATAAAGTGCAATGATTAGAAATAACTGGAACTTGGGGGATGTGGTACTTTGAATGAGAATGCTCCCCCTAGGCTCATGTGTTTGCATTCTTAGTTCCCAGTTGATGAGCTGTTTGGAAAGATTAGGAGGTGTGGCCTTGCTGGAATAGGTGTCACCCTGGGACTTTGAAGTTTCAAAAACCCAAAGTAGGCCAAGTCTCTCTCTCTGCCTGATGCCTGCAGACCAGAATGTGAAGCTGTCAGACCAGAACGTGAACTCTCTGCCTGCTGCTGCATGTTTTCTGGGATGATAATGGACTCACCTCTGAAACTGTAAACAAGACCCCAATTAAATGGTTCCTTTTATAAGTGCTGCCTTGGTCATGGTGATTCTGCACAGGAATAGAACACTAGCAAGGACTAGGGGAACATCTGGAAAAACTTTAATCCCTACTTCACATAAAAATTGAGGCCAGTGACTTGTTCAAGTCATAAAAAGCAGTAAGTGTTAGGATTAGCTACCTAGCCACTTCCTTGTTCTCTGTATCTTTTTCTGCCATTTCTCTATTGTACATCCTCAAAGGACTACAGCTTCTGTGTTAGTGATGGGGAAAGAGAGCTGGGCTGAGATGGACTTCAGAGATTACTCGATGGTAGAACATGCTCATACCAAGCTTGGATGGAATCTGTGTGCATTTTCTTCTCTCTTACATTACCTTGCCATTCAAAGCCTTCATGGCTTCAATTGCATCTTCTCGGTTACTGAAGTGCACAAAAGCATAGTCTCGAATCTTCTTCACCCTTTCCACAACACCTGTAGATATAATGGCAGCAGCACTATTAGCAAACTTGAGACAGTAATGTGACTAACTTTTTTTTTAAAAAATATTTTTATTTTCTATATTCTTTGTTTACATTCCAAATGATTTCCCCTTCCCCGGATCCCCCCCTCCCCATATGTCCCATAAACCTTCTTCTCTCCATCCATTCTCCAATCACCTCCCTCCTTTTTCTCTGTCCTTCTATTCCACTCCAATGCTAGATCAATCCTTTCCAGGATCAGAAACTTCTCCATACTTCTTCATGGGAGTCATTTGTTATGTGATTTGTGCCTTGGGTATTCAAGGCTTCTGGGCTAATTAATATCCACTTATCAGAGATTGCATTCCATGTGTATTCTTTTGTGATTGGGTTACCTCACTTAGGATGATATTTTCCAGATCAAACCATTTGCCTAAAATTTTTGTGAATTCATTTTTTTCTAATTGCTGAGTAGTATTCCATTGTGTAAATATACCACATTTTCTGTATCCATTCCTCCTTTGAGGGGCATCTGGGTTCTTTCAAGCTTCTGGCTATTATAAATAAGGCTGCTATGAACATAGTGGAGCATGTGTCCTTATTGCATGCCAGGGAATCCTTTGGGTATATGCCCAGGAGAGGTATAGCAGGGTCCTCCGGAAGTGTCATGTCCAGTTTTCTGAGGAACCCCCAGACTGATTTCCAAAGTGGTTGTACCATCTTACAGCCCCACCAGCAGTGGAGGAATGTTCCTCTTTCTCCACATCCTGGCCAACACCTGCTGTCTCCTGAGTTTTTGACCTTAGCCATTCTGACTGGTGTAAGGTGAAATCTCAGGGTTGTTTTGATTTGCATTTCCCTAATGACTAATGATGTTGAGCACTTCTTAAGGTGCCTCTCGGCCATCCGAATTTCTTCAGGTGAAAATTCTTTGTTTAGATCTGTACCCCATTTTTAATAGGGTTATTTGGTTCCCTGGGGTCTAACTTCTTGAGTTCTTTGTATATATTGGATATTAGCCCTCTATCAGATGTAGGGTTGGTGAAAAAAATATGGAACGCTTCACGAAATTTAAAGGTAACAATAAAATCTTAGTAAGGAGAAATAAAAATATAAAAGGTAAGAAATATAAAAGATAATATTCTATTCAAGGTAGCATGTTACTAAACTGACTTGATAAAACTGACTTGGTATTCATCATCTTATCTACATATATTTAACTCATTTACTTCAAAATACTGTTGTGTCTTGGAGGTTCAAAGCAAGATATAGTAGCAAGAAAATGCAATTGCAGATAGAGGAAGGGGATGAGCAGGGAGCTACTGCATGTAGCCTTGGAGAGGAGTATCCTCTTGGTGGGTGGATCCCCTGGCTGCTGAAGTCTTTCCCCAGTCTCTGTTGTGGAGAAGAAACAATACTGTGCAAAGATGCATGGGTGTGAGAGAAAGTCACAATTTCCTAGCCTATTCCCATTGGTCAAATTTCACCCCAGGAGTATTAGCTGCTCAGACTTCCCTCCCACCTCTTATTCTGGGTTAGTGTGGCCCCACGGAGTGCCTGTGGTGGAACATTCATCCAAGTCTGCTGGGAAAAGAAGGAAAATCAGGTCACATGAATAGGCAATGTCATGAGAATGTAATGTGGTATCTGTGACACATCCTTCACAGCTCAGTACTATCCTCCTTAGTTCCGAGATGACAGAAGCCCAGTGTGCAAAGGCTTTTCACAAGGTCATTTACTGGGAAGTGATCATGATGTCAGTGGAGTGTGATTCTGGACACTGTAGAAGAGTGTGGGAAAGACTTAACTCACTACCACTAGAAACTCCACACTCACTCTGCTGAGAATACCCTATTTTATTGTCTATTAAAGAAATCTGGAATTAGGAATGTGGTGCACTAATTCCTGTGTAATTAGTTTTATTTTACTGTTATATAAATATGAGGAAGCTACGGTTCTAATAAAGGTGAGTTTATAATTCACATAGCACACAGCTAACTAAAGTCTAGAATCATATGTCCTATGCACTTAATTAACATTTTTAAGTTAAAAAACTGTTGCTTCTGAGAGAGCATCTGAAATCTAAAATAGTTTCTGCCTGTAGTATTTGAAAGATTGGAAAAACTACTTATCTACTAATTCTAACTTGTTTCTTTATAAGAACCAGTTTCTGCCTATGCACAAGGATTTTCTGTAAAGATACCAGTCAGGGCACTGTAAAAATGGCAAAGTAAAGCAAGACCCATTTTCCCAGAAATGATCCAATTTGATGCATTTGTACAAACTCTATTGAGGCTTTAAGGAAATTAGAGTATGATTACATGCACTTACATGGAAGGATCAAAACTCTATTGTATGTTTCTAAAATGTATAATGGGATAAAACGTGAGTATGTTTTAAATATCTCAACCCACATATAAATACACACAAACTCAAGTATGCCTATATTCAGAGATACCTGGAAAGGTGGGTACAAACTGCTAAGCATAGTTACTTCAGGAACAGAGAAGAGTGCTGGGGAAAGTTAAAGCATTTTTAATTACATGCACATGTGTGGATGTGTCTGTGTAGTTATGTGCATGTGAGGGTAAGGGCCCGTGGAGGCCAGAAGATGGTGGTAGATCCCATAGACTTCAAGTTACAGGCGTTTGTAAGCCAGCTGACATGGATGCTAGTAACTGAATTGGGGTCTTCTACAAGAACAGTGCAAGAGTTCTAGCCCCATGATGAAAACATTTTAATTAATATGCTTTTTATAAAGATCAGTTTAATTTATTGTGCAAAAGCATCCAGAAAGCAACCTACCCTATTTTTATGTAGAAAGACCGCTGTACATATAGATGATAATATGGTTTTTTTTAGAATAACAAAACATACTTTACTAAAACATAAGATTTACAGAAGTTTCCAGAAAAGCCATACACCATGGTCACAAGTTTTTCTTCATCTTTTGGGGGTAGGGGTGGGGGACGGAAAATCTACACTTGACAGCAAAGTCACGATGTTATTAGTGAGGGTTGTGGTGTATTATTTAATGTTCCCATTTTTGTTCCGACAATCAAGCTTGTCCATCTATAGCGTCTAAAATTAGACTTGGCTAGAGAGCGTATTCTAAAAACCTGGTTAGCTGCATTAACCACTGCAGTTAGAACTGGTTAGCTGCATTAACCACTGCAGTTAGGTCCTTTAAGGGGCGGAGGGGAAGGGGGCCATAAAATTAAAATAAAACTCCTTTCCCCCTAATAAAATAAAATAAAAATGCCCATACCCCTGGCAGCTAACCCTGACAACTACCTCCATTCAGAGGGATCTGACAAGATGGCTGGGCTGCCCTGCAGGATCATTAGATAATAATATGTTAAAAAATAAGTTGTACAAAGATGCTTTATGTTCTCTTTTAAGCACACTGTTGCCCACTCAGTGTTCTGAACAAGTCTTTTCTTTAATTGATGGTTAAGTGGAAACTTGTTTCCCTACCACTTGAGCATGCTGGTTATCTTTCATCTGGTGCCATTTTGAAAGGCTGGGTTTCTTCATTTAACATGTAGTTCTCAGCGCCAACGTGATGTAATGCCATTCTCAGGAAGAATAGGAAGAGAAGAAAATCCTTTCCCTATCGGAGCTCAGTTGCTCTCTCAGATTCAGGGTCACTGACGCTTTTAGAGCTCATACGCTACCACACTGGCTCAATGGCTACGAATTACCTTCATCTGGAACAATGGGAAACATGCAATCTAAGGATAATTTTGGACTATTGGAGTAGTTCTCTCTCCATTTAGCATCTTACATATATATCATAAGAAGCCCTTGGGGTCTCATGGCAATAATTACACAGAGCGAAGTTATCTGGCTAGATTGAGACAATGAAATAACAGCATGAAGCACAGGGCATATAATTAACTGAGATTTTACGTCAGTCTCCTCAGTCCTTCAGTGTTGGATGGGATGGTGAGAATGGCTTCATCCCACAGTTTGTCTTGGTCAATGAGAGCCAAGCAGTCATCCAGGACAACCTCCATCCTTCCCCTTCAGTCTGCTCTTCTGATCTATAGTTTCCCAAAGGGGGAGAGATGTTTGCTTTAGCTGCACAAAATATCATCTTCACTTACCTCTTCCTTAGTGTCAAGGATACAAGAGCTAGTCTCTCAGTAAACACACAGAGTCAACATACAACGTATTGCCAATCAATCTCCATATATCCCACATCATGTTAATTATGTAGCATTTATGTTGATAATGGATTTGGGTGTTCTGAAATTCTTGCTAATATTGAAATCATTATACGTTTTGTTATTAGAGCAATTAATAGAGCAATATTCAGACTCTGCTTATGGGAAGCTTCATTTGTGAAAATCTGAGCATAGAAAGTAAATTAGACAGTAGGAGTTTGAATAATACAACATGGATTTCTCCCGTCTAAATGCTACTCTGGTCTAACCCTACTTAGAGACCAAACAACAACCACCACATTCAGGGTTACTTATGTTCAGAGTTGACTATCTTCTGTAGAATAGCAATGTCCATATGGTGTATTTTAATATATTCCTTCTCAGTGCTTGCTATTATTCATGTGTTGTCCACTAGTAAAGAACTAGATCTGTGCTCCTAACACAGGAAAACACGCTTGAAGTGTAGTTCTTTAGTCAGTAACATTAGCTGCACCTGGGAGCTTAAGAAATACAGAATTGTGCACTCAACCAGATGGGGTAATCAATCTGCTTTTAGTAGCCCTTCAGGTGATTCTGCTACTGTTGAACTGTTTAAGGGAACAGATTTTATAGAATACCATACTTAGCACTTTAGCAGATACCCTAGACTTCATTGGAACAAAATATCAATGGCCTGAGGTTTCTGTGACGATTGTCATTTGTTTTCCAGAGTATTGATGCAGTATTTACCTAGGTCAGTCAGGGTTCAAATGATATACAATCTCAGATTTCTCAATGAATAATGAGGTTTCTCCAAAACCCAAATTTTTAAAAAGAAAAAAAATTAATGTTATTTTTCTCTTTCCACAAAATGTTCTTAATGTAGTCTCGATATATTATACTGTTGGACTGGAGAAGAAATTTGTGGATTTGGTTTTTCTCTCTCCATAGGATAGGTATCTGATAGTTGTTCATAATCTTTTACGCATCACACACATCATTATAGAGCCCTAAGCCTTGTGCCACTGGCCTAAGAAGTGCCTCAGAATTTCTGGAAATGTTTTAGGCTGCTGCTGCTGCTAATAATAATAATGATAATAAATAATAATAACAATACAGTATTATGCTGGGGGTGGGTGTAACTGAAGGCATGGGAGGAGATGAGGCAGAGAAAGGAAGAAATGGTGAGAAGGAACAAGTTAGCATTCATTTTTTTCTTACAGCTTCTAGGACACTATAGCCTAGGTATATCTAACTTAAATGTGCAGACTGGACTGATAATCATTCACTCTAAAAATAGAGTCTGTCTTTCGACATTTCCTCATCCTAACCTCTTTTAAAACAAAAGCACCATTTTAATTGGAAGGGAAAGTAAGTATGATTCACTCTGGGAAGAAAGAAAACCCCACCGGGAGTGGATGAACCCTGTACACATGCGCACTCGTTCCCAGGCTGGCACAAGCGCACTGAGGTTCATCGCTTACCCATGAGTGATTTCTCTTCGGATTTCGCTCTGCATTCCAAGAGCAGAATGACTTAGCTGTGACTTCTCTATAAATTCCTTCCACACACAACTCACATCTGTTAATTCCTCCCACAGTGCGTGGCATGCTCGAGCTACTGACTTAGCAGCAGCTGCATGAATGAATGTGTGAAAGGAATGAGGACTGGTGTGAGGGTTCTGAAGTGTGTTAAATCTGGGGTCTGCCAGCTGCTAGCTGTGTGACGATTTAACTACTCTGAGCTCTGTTTTTCTCGTTAAAGGAAATAACAGACACTATGAAGGAACCTCCAGGATAGGGTATTGTGAAGATAAATGGCATGTGATGTGAACACGCCCACTCTAATTCTAGAGGATTTTTTTTTTCAGTTTCTGTAGTAACTATGGATTCACAGCTGTTGGTATGTAACCACTCCATGATACTGAATGTCAGGGAAGGCAGAGTTCTTGAGGGTGAAGGAAGATAAGTGTTTGAGAAATCTCTAAAAGGAAAAAAAAATGGTATCTCTGCCAATTATCTGTAGAGCAGATTATACCCTTACCATCCTAGTAAGCATGTGACATCATATCCACTTACAGTTGGGCACAGACACTGTGAGAGTGAGTGCTCTCAGGTTGCTTACTAGGATAGCATCATGGTCCACATCTGTGAGTATCCTATAGAAATTGCCAGAAGCCCAAGAAATTCTTAGTCATGGGAAGATGTTTCTGTGATCGACACAGGCTGGTGCGACTGAGTACATTCTCAGACATGACAGGGAATTGTCAGGAGGTGCCTTTGGTTGTCATCTGGGGCAGGTTGTTACAGCTGGCATGTGGCAGGCATGGACCTTGCATGTTGTTCAATACCCTGAAATTTACCAAGGATGGTTTGCTCCAAAATGTCAATAGCAAAGAGGTTGGGAAATCCGTGTTAGAGGTTAGACCTCCAGTAAGAGCCAGGTATCACTACCAGTAAATACTTACTTTGTTCTTAGTCTGATAGTCTAGGGACAGAGGAACTAATTAGAGGGAGAAGAATTCATAGAATTTAGTTTAGCAGAGGTGATGTTTATTCATTAAATAACTACACCGATGAATATAAACCATAATATTCCTGAATGCTGTAGGGCCATATGTCTATTTTATATCCAAAAATGGTGAAATACCTGAACAACACAGAGCTCATTAGGAGAAGGGGCTAAATAAAAGCTACTTTCCTTAATGTTGTGGGTAATGGCCTTCAGCATAAGTGTTTTTAGAGCACATTTTGAAGAAGTAATTATAAGTATCCCACCTGGTTTAATACTGTTGAATTCCTTTTCAATCATCTCTTCTGAGGTAGACAGCATAAGGTTCCTTACATACAGAATTTTCACGGAAGACATTGTGTCTTCATCAACTTCAACTTCTGGCTCTGCCCAGTCTACTGCAATAGGATGTCCCCACAACTGAATTCTTCCTGTTGACAACCATGAGAAGAGTGATGAATTATTTAGAAATCACGACATTGTCTCAGCTCACGCTGATGGTCTTTTAAATTGAACTGACCGTTAAGGTCTTAAATGACCAAGAGCGCTAAAAAAGATTACTATTGATTTTTAAGACATTCACATAAAGCAAGAGTCAGATAGAAAAGTCTTCAGTGTGACTAGTGGCTTATCATAATGATTGAATGTATAGAGGAGCAGGATGTGGTTTGAAATGGAGAGGCAGTGAGGAAGTGGTGGGCGCATTTGATTCTCAGGATAGCTTTTACAAGGGGGAGGTAGTTTTTAAGGTGTGATAATAAAAGGGGAGAAAGAGCGGATTTAGGGCTCAGACACAGAGTCTGACTCCATGAAGCATTAAGAGGTCACTTGGACAGCATCCGCTGTAGTTGGAATTCTTTGTCTATTAGCCAGACACCACCACTGAGACATACGCAAAGGAACCAGGGTGAATGGGGTCAAACATTCTTCGTTCTCAGTCTTGATCCAGGGCTCAGACCAACTGTGTTCCTTACATATCCTCAGTCTGAATACAGGCAATGTGGGAACACAGAGAAAGCATATTTTTAAAAATTCCAACCAGGAGAAGACTGAGAAGACAGTCGATGATAAGATATTTTAACTTGTCTTAAAAGAGTGGATTTTACCCAAGTCAGCATATGTTTTTGTACCCTACAGAAGTAAACTGACTGGATGCTTCCTACTATACTGTGTGTTTCCCACGAGCCTCTCAGTTCTCTCTAATCATGATCTTGTGGAAAGAGGGGGCAGCAACCACTTTTACAGCTTCGAAAATTGTCACCAAACAGTAATTTCCCATCACTTTGTTTAATTTCTTTCCCCCTTGGTTTTTGCCACTCAGCTACCATATCCATGTTGAAGTGGTGGGATAAGGGTGAGAAATCAAGTCAGTTTCCACATTTTATGGAAAATCTGGATTGTTTGTTTAACCCACTGTTTGGAAGCAAGCTGTATCTTGTAGGAAGCACGGAACTGAACAGAGCAAAATCAGAAATTATTAGCGTTGGGATTCATTGGAGTAATTATTATATAGGGAAAGCAAATATCCATCCTTTTATTTTTTACAAATCAATCATGGTCTTTGACAAAACATGTCAAGAGCATACAAACAGAAAGTGTAGTCTAATAAATAGCACTAGGCTCCATTGGGCATAGTGCTCATCAGGTAGATGGAGGAGGAACTCAAGTTTAAGGTCAGGCATTGCTAAATAACATTTAAAAGATTTCTGGGTAAAGTAGGGTATCCTAATCCACATGTTGAAATCAGACCTCTGTTCTAAAGCATATAAAATAGTATCGGGGGTTGGAGAAATGACTCAACTGTTAGGGGCATTAGCTGCCCCTCTAAATGACTTGATTTCAATTCTGAAACCCTACGAATGGATCATAACTGTCTAGGAATCCGAGGAGGTAAAGAAAATAAGATGAGGGGGAAGGAAGTCTACTAAAACACAGAAAATGTCTCAGTGATACCCAATGCCTTATATGCTAACCTATAAGAAACATATGCAGAGCTAGGACACAGCTGAGTGGTAGAATGTTGGCCTAGGAAGCTCAAGACCCTCTGTTCAATCAACAGCTCCATTAAAAACAAAAAGTGCAGTCAGGAAAGACTGGATAAAGTCAAAATAAATTCAGAGTTTTGCCCTGTTCCACGCCACCACCTTCTCTCATAGTTTTCATAAGAGTAGTGCTAGCTGCTTACCATGCTAGATCACTGGTTCCCAACCTGTGGGTCGCACATCAGATAGCCTTCATATTAGGTATTTATACAACGAGTGATAACAGTAACAAAATTACAGTTATGAAATAGTAATGAAATAATTTTATGGCTGGGGTCACTGCAACATGAGGACCTGTATTAAAGAATCTCAGTATTATGAAGGTTGAGAACTACTGGTTTAGACAGTTTCTTCCATTAGTGTGAATTCACTTGAGCATACGACTGTGTTAAATTTTAGTGAATATTTTACAGCAAGCCAAGGAACTTTGCATATTTGCCTGAGTTGGTCTGACCTAGGCAGTGTTGACGTGTTGTTAAATTCACGAATTGATACTTGGTGCACACATGTGTGTGTGTGAAGTGTCTAAATAGGGGTGTCCAGGAAGAATGTTCATATTTCTTATCTCCAATTCAAGGGAAATGATTAGAAACTGGGAAACACGTTGAAAGCATATCCGTCGGTTATCCCTGCGATGGTGTATCACAGGCTGCCGTGTATCTACACTGTGAAAGGTAACACAGCCCATTTCTAACTAGCCTGTGAACTTAATCTACATACAGCTATATGTGTGATGGATTTGCTTAATCTTAAAAAGTTTTGTTGCCGAGAATTCTCTTTAGGGTTGCTATTGATCAAAGTTCTCCCGATGCACAGATGTGTGACTTTCCAAAACACATCTATAAAAATTTTATGGAACTGAATCAACTGTAAGAGAAATAAACAAGATGAAGAGCTTGAAGGCAGATCAACAGCGAAGCTCATGCCCGGGTCTGCTGAGGCTTTGGAGTCTCCATTAAGAAATGATTTACCTGGCAACAGCCTCCGCCTGGCCATGGCGGCTGCGCGGTGACTCTCATACTCCACAAAGGCAAATCCCCGGTTTTTGGTTTTATCCGCAGCGCTTGGGTAGACAATGACATCAACGACTCCTTCTGTGACCTTTTTCATCTCTGATAAGATTTCTTCTCTCTTTTTGGTTTTGGGGATTCCTCCCACAAACAATCTGCAGTTGTCCACGCTGGCACAGACTCCCAGGAGACGGCCATTCCTTAACGGGGTGGGAGGGACAGAGAGGGAAGCAGTTTTCCTAAGTGAGAATCTGTGTGTAATGAGGGCGGTGGCAGAGGTCGCAAGGGTATAACACTTTCAAAGACAATATGGTTTCTTTAGAGGAAAGATGTTTCAATATAGACTGACATCCCTGTCCTCTTTTCTTCTGTGGTACTAGGACCACCGTGTGTGCTACACAGAGTCTGCTACTGACCTGTATATACACAGTCTTGACTTCTGAACTTTTTAAGAAGGAAAACTAGATGAAAAGCTGATTGGTACCTAGTCTCTTCAGACTGAATGTAGGTTCACGGTAGCATCAATTTTCTCCACATCCTGATGTCCCAGCGTCAAGGCATCTATCCTGGGGCCCGGCCCCCCTCTTCACCTACTCACCCTGTGCTACTGGGTTTGCTATTCCTCATGATGCATGTACCTTACCGCCAAGTCAAGGAGCTGTTCTGATGTGATTACTGTAAAAAAATGCACCGCCCCCAATGCCAAAATTACAAAGAGCCAGCAAGATGGCTCTGTGGGTAATGGTGCCTGTTTGTAAGTATGATGATCTGTGTTCTATCTCTGGACTCACATAGTGGGAGTCTAGAACCAATTCCCACAAGTTGCTCTTTGACCACACTCATGGTGTACATGACACACACAAAAATAAATAAAATAAAATAGAAATAGTTTCTTGCCTATAACAGATTTTCTTATATCATTTGTCCCATACAAAAGAGCCTGCAAGATGAGCAAAGTAGGTGTTTTTCTATTTTATAGACAGTAAACTTGAGATCCACGAAATTAAATGATTTGGGTAAGGTTTTATTGATTCTGAGAGGTGCAACTGCCCTGCAGCCTCTGTTTACTCGACTCTGCAGAGCTGCCTATTAGAAGGGGAAGGATACCCACACTGGTATAGATGACTGACACATTTTAAGTGTGCATAACTGTTGACTTAACAGTGCCCCTCTGGCATAGACCCTAGCAAACAGACATGAGGGCCAAGTATGAAGATAGTCACTATCAGTTAAAATATCATCAAAACTGGAAAGAGCAGTGTCTCACACTACACTACACTACACTACACTACACTACACTACACTACACTACGCCATACTGCACTACAGTACTCTGAGGCAGCTTCATTGAGATGACATTTTCTTGTACCTGGACATTGTCCCATTGTTTACCATAGTATATTATACTTGGTTCTTTTAAAACACTTTTTTATTTTTAGGTGTATGAGTATTTTGCCCACATGTATGCATGTGTATCACATGCATGTATGCAGAAGAGGGTTTTGGATCCCCTGGGACTGGGGTTTTAGACAGTTATAAACCAGCATGTGGGTGCTGGGGACCAAATTCAGATAATCTGCCAAAGCAGCCAGCAGGTGCCCTTAATTCCAGAGCCGTCTCTCCAGGCCGCCACCCCTGATTCTTGGCCACTTTCTGCCCATAGACAATCGTCAGTCTTCCAAACATGCCTTCTCCATTCTAACCGTGTCTTAAGAGTACACAGTGCCGCTTCTGGCGGAGACATTCTAGCTTTCATGCTGAAGGAAGCTCTACAGCCACTAACAATAGAAAGACAGAAGAACAGTTAGCAGTAAAGAGGCACTTTACATTACATTTAGAGTTTGTTTGTTTGAGTGTTTTCTGGATTTTTTTGGAGGGGGGATGTAAGAATAAGTATGTGATGTGAGTCCATTCTGTTTTTAAAGAATTGTGTAGAAAATCTTTAAAGAAAACCAAAGGTCAACATTGTATTTTACGTACTTGGGTTGTGGATGAATAGCTTTTTTAATTTCCTACCATTTGCCTTTTGATATTATCTTTTTTTAAATATTTTTATTTTCTATATTCTTTGTTTACATTCCAAATGATTTCCCCTTTCCCAGATCCCCCCTCCCCATATGACCCATAAACCTTCTTCTCTCCATCCCTTCTCCAATCATCTCCCTCCTTTTTCTCTGTCCTTAAGTATTTGGCTGGATTTTATTTTAATAAATAATGAATTCATTTTATAAATGAAAACAGTGAGGTGTCCTTAACAAAAACTCCTTGTCCATCATGAGTTAAAGGTCTTCTCTAGGCAAGTAGGAGACCAGTCTGATTTTCTTGGAACTAGTGTGACTCTTGGCTATGGGGCAGATGTCCTGACCTGGCTGGTCCCTGGCTATTGTTTATGCTTTGAAAGAATTGAGGACAAGAGTGAGAATCCACAAGCCCATCTTACTCTTATGATGTCCCCCAGAGGGTGTGGTTTCTTGGGGAGGGTGGGGCTGATAAAGTGATCTTCCTGTTGGTTTCTTGGTTTGTTTGTTTGTTTTATTGTTTCAGTCAACTTTATTTATTTAGGAGCTCATGCCTCTTAAGCTGGCTCCAAATTCACTATAGAGCTAGCTATGACCTTGAACTCCTAATTCGTTTGTGCTTCCCCTCAAGTTCTGAGATTGCAACCGTCTATCACCATACTGGCTTATGAGATTCCTGGATTTAAACCCAGACTTTGTGCATGCTAGGCAAGGACTCTATCAAATGAGTCACATCTCTATCCCTTAGTTATGTGTGTTTTAAATTTTACTTAAGAAAGCACAAATATCTCTTTCACTTATTTAGAGATTATCTGTTTTTTGTTGTTGTTTTTGTTTTTGTTTTTTGTTTTTGATTGTTAGTGGACTATTCTGGTATCATTTGCTAGCAGGAGAGAGTCTAGAATTTCTAAATGTGCATGGCTAGTCAACATCCTTTCCCAGAATTGCCTGGAGACAAAATACATTTTCTCACAAGCCAAGGACATGCCTTTAATGTCTCTAGAAGCCAGGCATTTAGAGGATGCTCAGTGAATATTTGATGGGGAGGAAGATGATGTGATAACTGCAGGTCTTTTCTGGGTAATAGCCTCATCCATCCCCTGAGAAATGGTGGCTGTCAGCAAAGTAAAGGTTATTGCTTTGTTCTGGAAGGAAGGTTTCTCTGTCTGGCAGATTGACCACAACTGAGTGCAAGTCCTGAAGGCAGCTCTGTGGTCTCTTCTTGACTGGTTCATGTTGAATTTATCCCACTTCCTAATTTGTAAAGATTCTCTGTTCTCTTACCTTGCTTCTGGCTTCCAAATGGGGATCTGACTATTCTTGGATACTTTCTCTTTCCAAATTATTATATTTTCCCTCCTTTCTCTGCCCTCCCCACCAGTCACCCCCACAATTGCCAGTTAACTTACAGAACACCCAATCCTTTGAGGGCCAGAAATTTAAGTGCTTTACCTTTGTTATTTGTATGACACCCTGTGAGAGAGAAGTAATTTTATCTGTTTTATAGAAAAGATAGTGAGAGTCACCGAGGAGAGTGTTAATGAACAATCACCCTGTAGCACGGTGATATTTATTTCATATCTTCTCTATTTTCAATACCATTGACAGTTTCTAGTGAATAACCTCTGGTCAAATAGATACAACTAGCTATCAATCTCCTGCATATTTAATTCCACATACATCTCAAATCAAAGCCTCCTTAGGATTGCCCTTACTGATAAGATGTCTGTATTCCATAGAAGACTGAGAGAGGAGGAATTCTTTCGTTCCAGAAACCATATAACTAGAATATATACTTTGTTTGAGTGGCTACTTTAATCTAGGTGAATGCTTCTTAAAATGGTATAATTTTAAACCTTATTTTTAAAAGATATGTATTTATTTAATTTTATGTGTATGTATGAGTATCTGCACTTGTGTGTGGCCCTACTTGTACTTCCTTTCAAACTATTCTTTGTGTGTGTGTGTGTGTGTGTGTGTGTGTGTGTGTGTGTTTTGGAGTTGTTTTATTTTTTTTTTAAATTTTCTATATTCTTTGTTTACATTCCAAATGATTTCCCCTTTTCTGGTTCCCCCCCTCCCCATAAGTCCCATAAATCTTCTTCCCTCCTCCTGTTCCCCAATCAACCCTCTCCCACTTCTCTGTCCTGGTAATCCCCTACTTTACTGCATCAAGCCTTTCCAGGACCAGGGCCCTAAAACCCAGCCTTGGAACTGACCATCTTAGGTAGTTTTTCAAGGGGAAACCAGGAAGGGGGATAAACATTTGAAATGTAAATTAAGAAAATATCTAATAAAAAATGGGGAAAAATAAAGAAAGGATTTATGGCAGGTTTTTATCCCTGGTGACTTTTCTAAAGGAAAAGTCTTATAAAAGCAGATTATTGGTTAGACATCATCAGTTACGCCCTCCTGTTTCAGATGCTGCAGAATGCTATCACTGTGACCCTTCTGCCTCTATTCTCATACAGTCACACTATGTCTTGTCTGAGGTGTCTAAGGTGCATCTTTTAGGTCAAATCTCAACTAGGACACTTCACATGCTTCCTGCTTTTCCCCAGGCCCTCCTTTGCAATGGCACACCCACTCTCACAGATACTTGGAACCAAATCCCATGTTAATTGCCCAAATTCTGAATGTGATAGCAAGTCACTGTGTCCCCCTCTCTGGCTTCCCAGGATGTCTTAATCCTTTCTGTCCCTTTTGCTTCTGGTCACTCATTGAGCCACTGTCAATTCTTGTCTAGATCTAGACTGTGCCCCAGCCTTTGACAGGGTTTCCCTCTTTTGCACCCTGCTCTACTGGAGTTGGCTGTCTAGCCAACAGCCATAACCATGCTTTAAAACTCAAAAAACCATTTAAAAGTCTCCTCCAGTTCCAAGTCTTTATATAAATGAGTTCAGATTCTTCGACAGGGTCAATGTTCTCCAACTGTCCCACCTTTAACTATTTTTTTTTTCTTTTTCCCCTTCTGGACTTTTCTTCTTGTCTTTCAAACACATCCAACATCAGTCTTGTTTTAATTTTAGGAATTTTATACTTGCCGTTTGTTGCTTTTTTTTTTTTCACTAAATAACCTTGTTTAGGGTCTGACTGTCTTGACTGAATTTTTCATCCAAACATCAGATCAAATCTTACTTTCTCATAGAGTATTTTCTTAAAATCAACAAATTCAGGTAGCATTTCTCTCTGCAAATCTTACCCTTCTTCTGCTTTATGTTTGCAAGTTATTTATTTAATTCTTTTATATTTGTGTTCCATGGGAACAGAGGATATCTTGATATATTTCTAATGTCTGGAAGAATATTTAGTACATATTAATAAAATTAGTTAATTAATAAATTTTATCTCTGTGGACTTTATCCCTCATACAGTAATGAGATTACATAAATGTTTAACCAGATCATTTTTTACTGAAGAAAGACCTGGCATTTTATTCCTAGTTTGGCTAGTTTACACACATACACTGTCTTGATAGAAAACAGATGCAGGTGCAGTTTTAGAGTCAGCTTACATCTAGCAGATGAGGAACTTACCGAATTTCATAATTATTAAGTTGCTTGATTGCATTCTTGGCTTCCTGCTTATTTGAGAATGTTACAAATGCATAGCCTCTGTTGTTACCATTAAAATCCATCATCAATCTCATTTCATAAATTTTACCAATCTGTAATGAATAGAAACAGAGCATTCTTATTTACATATCTATACTCCCAAATGTACATATACAACACCACACACACACACACACACACACACACACACACACACACACACATGATACTTGCCAAACTGCCCCCTGCCGTGTTTAGCATTTGCATCCGTGAGGAATGGTTTGCATACTTTTAGGCTGGCTTTAGATTAATTATCTAACTCATGGGAAAAGCCAAGTTAAATAAAGAAAATATAGACAAATGGCATTTCAGCCTCAGCTAACAGAATGTGCTTTGGGCTGAGTAAATGACCTTTGTAATACAAGTATCTGGAAATTTATGTAATGTCTTGGGGACCCAAAAATACATTTGTCATCAGAAGCACAGTTTCCTGATAGATTCGCCCATGCCTTCTGAGTCTTTCTCCAGCATCTCCATGCTTTGACCTTTACTTGGCTATGCTCCGTCACTGACATTTATAACAGGAAATGAGGGTACTCATTTGGGACCTTGCTAATCTAACTTCCTGGCTGTCTTTTCCCCACTGCTATGATTTCAGAATGAATACAGCATGTTTCATAGGTGGCCTGGGGAGTACTCTTATTTTAGGAGTTTTTAGGATGAAAGGGAATGTTAGCCTCAATGCTAGCAACTGCTAGAAGATCAGAACCTCATAGAAATGGGGATTTGTTCTCCATCTGCCCTGTTTGCCCTTACTCTCCCTCTGGACTTCAACTACCCTGAGTAATGCATGCTTAGCAGCTTGTTACGCCTATCTTTTGTAAGCTGAGTGGTCCAAATATATGCAATAGGTTTATGCAAAGAGATGCCATGAAGCCTGCATATTACTCCAGCACTTGGCTGCTTTCTGCTTAGCCTTACTCTACTGAACTCCAAAGGACTCACTGAAAAGGATTTATTTCTTCTTCATGAAAGATGAGCACAGATTTTACCTGTTCCATATGGCATTCTCAGGAGTTTTTGTATGGCAGCTGGGATTCTGTGTCTAAAACCAGGTGCTCGGGTTTCGAGACTATACATGCTGACAATTAATTTTTATCATGTAGGGGAAGAGCCACATTCACATATAAGTGTGTGTGCTGAAAAAATACACCTAGTAAAGTGCTACAAATTAACTTTCAGATTGTGTTCTTTCTAATTTTGAGTTGAGTCTCAAGATGCCATTTGGAACTAGGGAAATGTATTCCTTAGTCATCATATAAGAACATTGAGTAACCATGTTCTTAAGGACATTGAAGAACCAAGTTTTTAATCTGTTCATTTCATTAAGTAAGACAATCAATTCTGCTTGCAGAGGAAAATTTTATTTATGTCAATGTATATAGATACATATTTAAGCCATGACAAGAATGCATAATTTCTTGTATAAAATGTTGTCCTTTATAAAGTCATAGTAAGATGTCAGATTGGAGCAATATCTTATCATCGGCAGATTGCTACTCTGCTCTGTATTGTTAGATATTTGAATTTGCAGTGGTTCAGCTGCCAGCACTGAAATAGGAGGAAGAGATATGAATGTGAGAGTTGTCAGCAGTGATCGTTCAATTCATCAGTTCAACAGGACGAAGAGCTGGGCAAAGGCACTAATATAAAGGGACAGTCATGGATGTCCAGGAAGATTTTAACACTGTCTATATTTGATGTGTGGGACTTGGGAGAGAACCATCAAACTGGGCACTAGAGAGATCGCACACTGGGCAAAGTGCTTGCCAAACAAGCAGGAGGTTGTATGTAAAGCCAGTTGCAATAGCATGCAATTGCAATCCCAGGGCTTCTACAGTGATCTGGGATGCCAAGACAGGAGAAAGCTCAGGAACCAGCAAGCCTTGCATGTGCAGCAGTGGACAGTGAGAGACCCTGACTCAAACAAAATGGAAAATGAACACAGATACTGGTGCTGGCCTCTGGCCTCTGCACATGTGGATGATACTCATCCACACTCACACACATGAGCTTACACACAAACACACACACACACACACACACACACACTGCACACACACACACACACAGACATACACACACACACACACACTGCACACATGCATCACACACAGAGATTTAAAGAAAGGCAAAGAATAGGAAAAGCAGACTAAAGAGAATGATATTTTTCTTCTGAAAGAAGAAATTAAATTTGGACTCACTTTTTCACACAATGGTATGAGTTCATCCTCAAAAAGGTCCCGGGGAAGTTTCCCGATGAAGATCTCGCAGCCCCTTTCTGGGGGTGTGGCATCCCAGCCTGGTGGAGGACCACCATACTTTCTTTGTCCATTTTCCTGTGTGTTCAGGGGAGGGGGAATGGTGTATGAGGGAGAAGAGGAAATAACAAAATCTTTAGTTTGCTTTTCTCATTTAAAAAAAATCATTTTAGTTAAGGATTATTTGGGGAAATAGTTGAGATTGTCAAGTAATAATTGTTGGTTATCTAGAAGGTAAAAGTTAAAGACTCGTTTACGCCTCCATGCAACACTTCTCTGCTCCAAAAGCTTGCTCAAGGTAAGCATGGCTGACACGTAAATAACTGACAATGGAAGTTATTCTAAGATATATTTACACCATTCCTTATCAATTACAATGGCTTAGAGTGAGAGTACGCGCCCTAATACGGAGGAGTGATTCAGAACCCACCACAGGTCTGGGGAAAAAACCAAAGTCTGTGGCTCTGTGTTTCACCCTTTAAGAAATTATTATCTTTGTCATTTCATTTTATTGTGGTAAAACAGTTAACTGAATTCTAGCTTCTTAGCAATTAAGGACACAGTTTGTCCTATTGTTGCATGAATGTTCCAAAGGCAGATTATCAAGTGATCAATTATAATTGATATCCGGGCTCTGATTTAACGTTAGAGTTGTGTGTAGCAGCATCACTGTTAGAATGGATTGTCTTGAATACATTCATTATTCATTCACTAGCTGTGGGACTTTAGGTAATGACAGTCTCTCAGCACCTTAGTTTTCTCATGTGCAAAGTAGTGGCTACAGCAGCCTTTGTCAAGAGGGTAACCTACCTCAAATAGGCAAGGCTTGGCTCTTAGCCCAATACTCAGCTGTTACTAATTCCTCTTTTCCCTTCTTTCCTAAGTCAAGTCAGGCAATGGAGAGACCCTCTAAATATAAAAACATGAAGGCCAACACTTGGAGATGTGAACTGGCTAATTTTGGGGATAGCTGCTGAGGGATTTAAGTGTGTTTCCAAAGATGACAGGATAGTAAGATATGCTCCCTAATGTCTCTCTTCATGTGAGGAGCCACGATGTTGTCAGGCCAAATAGAACTGAGTTCTACTTTTCTCTCTTGACCCAACATTGGTTCTTCTGGGAGAAGAATGATACTGGCGTTTTTCTCCATTGTCAACGATCTGTTTGCATAGGGGTTAGAGGACAAAGAATGAATACAACCCAGTGCTATTGGATGCTGCAGTTCGTTTGCTGGGGGAAGGGAAACAAGCCACACGGCACATCAGCACAGTTAGAACGCTACACCATCCCATTTTATTGTGACCACTAAAGGGGCCAAATGTTGGCATTCAACACAAAAGTCACCATCTATACATTAGGCAGTTTTGTGCCAAAATGCATGATGTTGTGTAACAAATGTAATATATAGAATAGAAAGAAAAACACCCCAATGTGTCACCCCACCCGTCCTCAACAGTAACTACTGGCAGAAACTTCAGTCTTCATTTTCAAATGTTTTCTATGTATACTTTTAAGAGATATGTTTTAGTTTAAAGATATTGTTTTGTGGGGGTGACTGTTTATTGTTTAAAATAAAAGTAAATCAGCTTGTAGTACCAAATTTACTCTCTGTGTATTCTAACTTTAGCCTTTATTGGTTTAGAGTCTGCTTTAATGCTCTTTGGATTGCAGTATTTTAAAAGATGTCTGTAATCAGGTTCACGTTTGTATTCCTAGTATTATATATAATGGTGCTTTAAATAATAAGACAAAAGGGTGCCTGGGTTACATTTTTGCTTCAAGCAGTTGGGCAGGCTTCATCTTACTAAATCTTTAAAGCTTCACCTACAGAGTGATTATGATTTCTTACCCTATAGTCTTACCATAGCAGCAAAACCTTGACATCACTAACAAACCAGAGAAATGATGAATTTTGTCTTTTTAGTAAAACAACATTAAAAAAAAGTATACTTCTGCCAAGAATGTGGTATCTATAGCCCAACCAAGAGTTTTCTAAACATATCAATTTGACATTTGTGAAGATAGTCAAAGTTTTATTTTCTGTTTTTGCAGCTAACACCTGGCTATCAGCTCCCGCACGCCACATGGTGTCCTGGCCTTGGAGCAGTATTTGATTCAGGAGCCAGAGCTGCGCCATTTAATAGAAGATAAAAGGTCAGAGAGCAATTTGCTGAGGTCACAAGGCTGTTATATAGAGAAGGCAGAGTTCGAACGCAGGAAGTCAGCCAGAGTTTATCAGCTTAATTCTTACATATATTACCTAATTACATAATATATGTCAATTATGTATCAAAATCTGTAATTATATATTATATAATCATTACATATTAAGACCTTAATGTTGGAAAGCCTAGGGACTTGGATCCAACATAGACATTAAACTCAAAACTTGAAAATGTCCTGTCACTAAGCAGAGAGTGCCCTGCCTTACTTAACACTCTTTCCAATTTCCAGTCACTCAGTTACACAAAATTCTGTGGAGAACATATCTTACACAGACTGTATAGAGAAGGGCAAATTATCAATGCTGGCCACCATTCCCTCCAGGGGCCAAACCTCACTATTTGGGTGATAGCTGTCCATTGTTACCTGTGCATTTCAGATATTTATAATACCCAATTAATTATTAGAATACAAGTATACATTTGGCCAATATTTTTACCCCTCAGATTAAGGAAATCAAATCCATATTCCCTAATGGCAAAGAGGCATCTGGAATCTTTGATTTCATGAGATCCCTTTGACTTGAAAGTAAATAAGTAAAAAGCAGATTGGCCTTTTGAAATCTCATTTCTATTGTCTCGACTGCTGTAGTTACTAAAAATATTGCTGTGCATGGTATGGGCAGGAGCACTCGTTTGCTCGTGTGGGCGAGAAGCTTATTAATTGTGTTTTTGTGGTTTCTATAAACACATGGGAAAAAATGCCCAATAATAGTCTTGGGGATTGCAGAGTCTGACCTCTTTAGAGAGGCCCTGAAGTTGAGGCAATGGGGAGCATTTGCCCTGGGAACCACCCACCAGGCTTGGAATTCAGCAGGAGAAGTTCAGAGCAATTTGAAGCAGGCCTTGGGCATTAGTCACGGGGTCAGAATAGCTGTCCATTACTCTGAAAGGACAGTGGGCTGATATTTCAGGTCCTATTTTTATAGTTGAGGAGTTTAAAATAGGTAAAGCCAGACTAGAACTGTGCTTTCCCCCGCCCCCTGGCTCATATCCTCTGGGCCTTATTCTCCTCAGCAACCCAAACATATTAATAGTTTAGGGAAACTATTAGAGATATTTTCTTGAGTCTTTAAAAGTGAGAGGATGATTATTCAAAGCTGGGAACTTTTTACCTTTCTTTCTAATCAGGTTTGTAAAATCTTTTCTGCTTCTTCATCCACATAAATAGGTAGAAAACTTTTAACTAATTAAAAATAAAAGATTCAATTCTAGCTACAAGTTCTGTTTCTTTTTTATGTGCTACATGACGAGGCTGCCTAGTAACTCGGCTTATGTCAAGAGTGTTTGGAATTTCCTCCTCCTCAGATATTTCAAGTTTTTCTTGACGAAATTATGGCTACCATCTTCTTGACCCTTCATAAAACCAGATAACTTTGCTTAATAGATCATGCTGGGCAATAATTCTCAGAATTAATGCTAAAAGTTTATTTTGTCCACCACACATTGGAACTTTTTTGTACATTTGGGAAAAAAATACCTTCTTGATGTTTAAAAAGTGTCAGCCGTTTGCTTTTCTAGCTTCCTTTGCGACTAGGACAGCCATGGTTTTCTTAGTGATAAAATTTGAATTCTGGCACAAAATTTGAATAGTTCATACTTCAGTGTTGAGCACTTGGGGATGGTGCGTTAATTTTCCCATATTTATAAATCTGTGGTGTACCTTTGGGTTTCATACAGAGTTTCCCCTTATCCTGGTTTTCAAAATTTAAACTTCCAACAGCAGCTATGAGAGGATCCTTTTGAAATATAAATGCAGGTACATGTGAGCAACACTAAATTGGCTCACTATGTTCTATGCCTCTATCTATGTATCTATGTATCTATCATCTATCTATATCATCTATTAATCTATCATCTATCTATTATCTATCTATCTATCTATCTATCTATCTATCTATCTATCTACCTACCTACCTACCTATTTATCAGTCTACCTATTTATCACTAACAATTCTGAAGAAGAGATCAGGAATTTAAAAGAGAGAGAGAGAGAGAGAGAGAGAGAGAGAGAGAGAGTTGGGGTAGGGACATGAGAGAAATAAGATGGGGGAAGAAAATGATAGAAATGATGTCAATACAGTTCTCATTCATGAGAGTCTCAAAAAATATTGAATTAAAAAATCCAAAAAATTTAAACACTTTTAAAACACAATTTTTTTAAATACAAGATTTTTCTGTTCAGTGAGGCAAAACTAACTTCTGCTATTTGTACATAAAAACAATGACAGCCAAACAACTGTTTACCGTAACTGAGTCAGGCACTACGTAAGTGCTTCAAATGTATCGACTCACATAATCGTTCCCACTTGTAAGGATGAGTAATCAAAGACACAGAATGCACCGTAACTCAGGCACATGGTATTAATGGCAAAGACAAGTGAATCCTAAGACCAGACTTTTAGTTACAACATTGTTTTTCATGGTTCATACAGCATTAGCCCATATATACTTATTTTATGGGAAGAACAGGGCTCAGAGGTATTACATAAATTGCCTAAAAATTCCAGCAGTTTAACTTATTGCAGAAAACACTATACAGAAGGCTCATGCTTCTCAGCCAAGTGAGCTTTATGACAAATTTAGTACTTAACACTTTTTTTTCTTATTTTATTCTCAGGCTAATCAGCCTTTTGCTCTCTGTGCTACGATGGCCACTTTCTTTCCTGGCCTCACCAAATGGGGAGACCAGATGGTGCTTTCTTCCTGTGTATGAGCTCTTTTATAAACAGGGAATCATTAATTAATGCCCCTCACCCAGTCACTATTCTCTTTAATTCCTTTAATGAATGGAGATTTTTATATTACGTTTGTAATAATTTTTATGGCTCCTTTTGGTTCTTTCAACTCTTCTCTAATAGATAAGAAATTATGCATCTTTTCAAACCAAACTGCTTTAGGATCCTGACTTTTTTTTTCCTACGTGGCTGTTTATACACAGATGCCAGCCAATTGATCACTTTGTGATAGTGTTTCTAGCTCCCATAAACCTGCTATACACAGAGAAGTGGTTTCGGGGTGAACACTTCTACGTGGTCTCAGCATCAGCACCAATGCACTGGGACCACGTGTCTAGATTGTGCTTACAAAAGTTCATGAGTTTTCAGTACATTTTCCCAGTTCTCAATTTGAAAGACTGACTAGAAGATCTTATTTAGACAGTATTTCTTTTATATTGTGCCTGCATTACGGCTCTCCCATTATATGATAGGCAAGTCTCATAGGCCCAAGTTAAGATATACTAAAATGTAGATTTGTTGCCTTCTACAGCAGTGCTATAGTGGATATTTATCTTCTTAATTCTACACAAAGGTCATTTTTTTGGTATAGTTTGTTTGTTTGTTTTGTGAGACACAGGTATTACTATGTAGTCCCAGCTAGTGTTTTATCCTCCTGAATACTGAGATAAGAGGCATGTACCACCACACCTGACTAGATTTGGAGGGGTTTTTTTTTGTTGCTATTCTTCTTTTGTACGTGCTCTTGGTGTTGATATTATCCTTATTAGTTACTTTTCATAATCCATACAAGGTATAAGCTATAGCTACATAAAACATTGTTTGCCTGAAGACTTTTAAGTTCTTAGTAGTATCATAAGGAAAAAGACAGGTTTTAAAAAGCAAATGAACTCTTTTAAGAAGACCTCTTGATACTTTTTTGTCTTTGAGGACCATATGTTGTAAACTTCTCAGGGAATCAGCATCTCAATGTCTGAAGCATTCAAAAGCAACTTTCTTTAAAAAACAACCTATACCTTATAACATTGTTGGCCATCCATAAGGATACTAACTAAGTTCAAGCGTAGATAAAATCAGAAGTCAGAAAACATTCTGAGCATGCGTATTTGACTCTACATAAGAGAACATGGAAAGTGCCAACCAGCTTCAGAGACCCTCATCTTATAAAGCAGTTTGCATAATGATTTCCCTGCTGAGTCCATGGTTCTGGACATGCATCTTGGAGGATCATTCCAATATCTAGGTGCCTCTGGAACTTTAGATATGAATGGTGAAGAGCTTGACTAACACACCCATGTGTTTCGGGCTTTTACTGTACGTGGTTCAGCCTGTAGCTTCAGACTGTTAACTCCAGGAGGAGTGTTCCATGTGGGGTTGTGTCAATAAACATGGAGTTCTGAACATTTTTGTATCAATAAGTTTCTTAACACTCAACAGCCAAAAAGGTATTCAAAAGCAACTGTGTGATGAATCCTAGGTGTTTCTGGGGGCGCTGACCTGTACTGCACCCTGAAACTTTGCTGCAGCTTTGGTTGTAATCACATAGCATGGGTGCTGCCTATTGGGTCACTCAGTGCTAGTGAGTGTTATCTAAGACACCAGGCTCAAATTCAAATCTACCCTATATCACCAATCATAGTGTCTTTTACTTACACTAAAAAAATTTCTGGTTTGACAGAGCATAATGATTTAGTTATGGGAAATGACTATTTTCTTACCCTTACCTCTCAACATGTAATCATTAAATTAGTTACACCTTTGGGTTTTATTATGTTAGGATATTTGATTTTTTTTTACATTTTTTGTTTGAATTACTGTCTTGAGTTTCATAAAATATCATTAGATGAATTTTGGCTTGCTTTTGGGGCACAGTTTCCAACCATTTCTGAAATGGCCTGGACTCTGCTAATCTGTATTTCGCGTGTATGTGATGAGTTGTTCTCAGCATCGATGATTACGAGATCAAATATCAATCAATTCAGAAACCATTAGTAATGTTCTGTGCCTTTCACTCCTAAATGTGCAGCCAAGATTTAATTCTTCATGCATAGCAAGCACACCAGCTCAGAGTATTAAGCTTGCTTTCATTTTTGGTCAATGGTAAAGCCATGTCTATATCAAAGGAAACTTTTTAAGATAAATTTACTTATTATTAGTAAATGTTTGATTTGTATGCCTGTTTTATATACCTATATATAGGGATGCATACAAACTCACTAGGCAAAAAGGGGGTTATGAATAGAAAAAATTTAAAAGACCCAAGTTAGGTATAACTTTTAAAATTAACTACTGTAATTGCAGCTAAAGATCTAGTTAAATGACATAAACTTCCCACACCTAGATGGACATGGTAAGGAAGATTGGGTTTGGATAGTTGCTCTTCTGTCTGTCTCTATTTCCACACATGCCAAGGGCTGTCTCCTCTAACGCAGCTGGTTTTAGTCGTGGAAGACATCCTGTAGTGTTTTTATTCTTTTTATCACACCTTTGTGAAACTTGATTCTTTGAAAGCTGAGGGACTTGGCAAGACAGTGCTCATTCTTTCTTTCCTTTTATCTATTAAAAAGTAGCCTTTCCTAGGTAATTGCAGTAGTCTTGTGGGAGTGCCAGGATGTTTTTCAGGAGTTTTGATACTGTATTGGAATATGTGAAAATGTTTACAGGATGAATGTGAACTAACACGTGGAGGCCTTACAAGTACTGTTCTTACAGTTTGAAAAATCAGCACATTCCCAGTTGCATATACATAGCTATTCTGTTAGTTATATAATGACTTTCTTTGAACTGTACCACTCTGATACCTAATATATATACGGATACAGTAGAAATCAAGATAGTTATAAGGATATTTACAAAACAAGGAAATCATGATCACATCCTGGGCTGAAACCATTAGCTACTGAGAACTCAAATCATTTGTCCAGTTCTTTCTGTTTGAAAGATTATCAGGGCTGAAGGATTAAGACATGACTCCAGCTTTCCTTACTAGAAAGCCTGAATGAATTGAAAATGGAATAATTCTGAATGTAATGTAATTTACTTAATACTGTTACAAATTCCATGTAAGATTACCTCAGCAACCTGCCCAGTAGGTCGACATTTTAGGTCGACATTATAAAGATTCAAAGCTGCTGAAGTCATCAATTTCTCCATTGATCTGTATTTGACAATGTTGTGGGGTTTTGTTTGTTGTTGTTGTTTATTTGTTCTGGTTTGTCTTTATCTCTGGCTAAAGTTTAGATTCTAAAGATGAAGAATCACTTATTTCTGTTTGCCACCCAAACTCATCATGCGGATAGCTCATAGAAAACTCTTGAGAGTACCTGAAAACAGAGTCCAAAGTTTAAGCCCCTGTCTGCCTCTGTGCATTTTGATAATGAAGTTCACACTAATTTTTAAGTTGATGAAATAGAATACTTCTTTGCTTCTAGTCTGAGGGAAGCCACCACAATGCTAGCTTGTGATGATACTGATTCTTCCGTTTAGAATCTCTTGTGCTAAGTTTCTATTAGGGTATTTGAGGATCGGTTCATCACTATTTGAAAACAGTTGAAGGAACACCTGTGTTTCCTGGGATGATGGAGTTCCCTATCACATGATGTTGGAGCCACTCACAAAGGTGCTCACAGAATTGTTCCTTCATTTGGAGGATTCCACACGGCTTTATTACATTTCTACCTAGAAGAAGCAAGGCTCTTCTGAGCTTTAAATTAAACTGGCCTGTGCGTGGCTGGAGGGACAGGCATGTAGAAGCTCATGTCGTTCCTGTAGAAGCCAAGAATTCGACTCTTCCCACTCTGTGTTCTTAGAACGGATAGACATACATGAACTAAGCCCTTAGACAGGCGGGGAAGGAAGAGGTGGTGAGAGCAGACAACAGAAGAGAAAGGACCAGAAGCTGAGCCTGACCATGAAGTCTGTCTTCTCTCTGTCTTTAGGATTTATGTGCAGTAATGGGAAACACTAAGTCAAAGCCGCTCTGATTTTGCCATCTGCCTCTTTTTGAGCCAGTGTAGGTGACAGCAGCTAGTCTCTTCTGCAGTGTCCCCTGCAGTGCTCCCTGCAGTGTCCCCCTGGAGTGCTGGACACCCTGGAGTCCTCATGCTGTCCCTCTGCAATCCCCTCTGCAGTCCCCCCTGCAGTCCCCATACTGTCCACTACTTGTATCCCACCATTTTCAGCCTTTGGTGTAACTGAATTCTTTATCTTTATTTGATAACCTTTGTCTTCTTTTACAGTTTTTTTTATTTCACATGTGTGTAAGCGGTGTCTGCACAACTTCTTATATCTTTTTTTTGTTTTCTCTGTGCATGAATACCTTCCTACTGCTTTCCTTTCAGTTCACACGCCCCCTCAGGTGACATGAATCTCTAAGCAGAATAGCATTGGGTCTTCTCTCTCTCTCTCTCTCTCTCTCTCTCTCTCTCTCTCTCTCTCTCTCTCTCTCTCTCTGTGTGTGTGTGTGTGTGTGTGTGTGTGTGTGTGTGTGTGTGTGTATTTATCAAGTCTGTCTTTTAACTGAAAAACTCAGTCCATTTATATCCAAAGTAATTACTGATTTTTAAACAGTAACAACTTTCATTTAGTCGCTTTGTAGATTGTTTATTCCTTCCCTCTTTTATTGTCTTTCACTTGGGTAAGTGATTTTCTTTGGTAGTGAATTTCCTTTTCTGTTTTCAATTGTAGCTATAATGAGGATTTTAAAATATGATTAATTTTAATTTTACAGATACTCCTCAGATACCCCGTGTGTAGGGGTGTTTTACTACAGGGATGCCTATGTAATATGTGTGTGTTTAGTACTCAGAGATCAGAAATGAACGCCAGATCTTCCGAAACTGAAGTTACTGATACTTGTTAGCTACTATTGGGGTGCTAGAAATCAAACCCCATTACTCTTAGCCACCGAGCCACCATCTCTCCAGATCCCTGTAATGAGATTTTAATATGTGTTTAGCAAGAGGTTCATTAAAAACAACTCTATAGTTTTAACAGATTATTTTTAACCAGTAACTAGGATCATGTTTTTTAAAAGTAATCAGTTATAATTTATACCTTTGGTAACACATCTCTCCTTGCTAAGGAGAGATAATTGCTATTATCACTATTAGTAGGACTATTACCATTTGTGCAGAGCTGGAAGTGGAACCCAGGGCCTTGCAAATGTTGGCAAATATTCTTACTCTGAGCTCCACCTGTGTTCCTGTTGTTGCATGTTGTAATGATTTCCTATTTTGTTTGTTACACTAAAGATATAAGCCATTCACAGTGATGCCCAATCTTCGGTGTCATTGTGACACATCTGGAAAGAGGGGACATTAACAGAGGAATTGTTTCTATTAGAGTGGCATGTGGATGTGTCTGTGGGGCATTTTCTTGATTGTTCATTGGTGCAAGAGGGCCCAGCTCACTGTAGGTGGTGCTATCCCTACCTAGGCCTGGGAGCTGGCCCTATAGCCCTATCAGAAAGGAAGAGCCAGCAGTAGGAAATGCTCTTCCATGGCTTTAGCTTAAACTTCCTGCCCTGCAGGAGTTCCTACCCTGGTTTCCTTCAAGGATGAACTTGTCACTTGTATGATTAAATAAATCCTTCCCTCTCTAAGTTGCTTTTGGTCGTGGTGTTTATTCCAGCAACATAAAACCAAGATAGAACACTTACGTAGCATGATTAATTTTCTAGAGGGTTCTGAACCATCCTGGATGTTTACCCACAATTTTCATGTTCCTCTTTGCTATCTTTTTGTCCTAAAGATCTCAGTATAGCATAGCTCTGTCTGCTTTTGGTTGAGACACTCCGGATACCTCCTTCTAAAAGCTGCTTTTAATGGATACAGTGTTCTTGGGCAACAGTTTGTTCTTTCAGAACTTTGGCTGTTTACTTTAGTCTCCCCTGGTTTGTAAGCTTTCTGCTGCTAAGCACAATGAACTTTTGTGTCTCAGTTGTTGCTCTTCCGCTGGTGTTCTTTCCAGATTCACTCTTTGTCTGACCCTTTGACAGTTTGATACATTTAACTAAAAGGAAGGTGGTTATCTTAGTTTGGGTTGCCTTTCAAAAGGGAAGCATGATTGGTATCCAAATCAGATTTATGTTGACATAATTCCATTCGTTCTTTTTACTATATGGCACATATTTGTGTGTGTGCTTATTTAGTATTATCTGCAAATTAGAAGAAAAGCATAAAATTCCATTGAAACCCTTTTAATCAGGCAGCCTACATGTAGAGTTTAAGAATGAGAATTAAAGATGGGGGATTGTTAAAGTAACCAGGCTCCTACCTGGTTAATGCAGCAATCTTTGAAACAAATCTCTTTACCTCCTCAAAGGTGTTATGCATTTGATAAATATTTCAGCTAAGACATGGATGCTGGTATCTTCTTGGCTCCTTGAAAGGTTTGTTTGCCTCCATCTCCTAAATCTCAGCTTCAGTGGCATCTTGTCTGAAGAAGGTCACCTGTCATTCTGTCATGTGACCTGGTTTATGGGTCAAACCCAAGGTGCTCAGGACCTGATTTTGATTGTGGCGGCTTTTTCTTTCTTTCTTGTTTTTATTTTCCGATGAAAATATTCTTCACAAAGGTGGAAACTACATTTCTCTTCGTGGAGTCCATCACGGAGGGATGAAGTCTCAGTGCTTGCTGGAGTCAGCAGGAATGGGAGAAATAAAGGTTCTTCAGCTTCTCCCAGCATCCCTCTCCCTATCTGTTACAGAGCCTTCCCTGCCAGCCTAAATTTCTCCAGCCCAGGGACTGAGCTGGGCTGCCCTTCCCCCAGCTGCTCCTTTTACACATAGTCCAGCCATTTTGGCTATGTCAGTCCTTTTACCCTTTTACCGTCTCTTGGCGCTGGGCCACCTCTCTTCGTGGGTCAGTGGTTCCTCCCTTGCTCTCCCTCCCTCCTCTCATGATCTGGTTTCTGCTGCCCGCCATGTTCAGCCAGCACTCTTCCCTCTGCCTGCTTTCTCCTTTGTATCTAAGATAAAAATCTTCTCTATACTTTAGGGGTGGTCAAGTCCCCCTCCTTTCTATTTTTCTTTTCTTTTTACTTTTCATTCATTATTGTCTTCGGAAAAATAATACTGTTTGCATCTAGCATTGAGTTTACATACAGTTGATAGCTGTATTTGCTAATCGATCATTGTCTTACAGTCTGTGGTGTGTAATTCTAGGGCAATTGTCTAACTGCTAAGAAGAGGGTTGGACTCTGTCATGAAGTGTTCATTAAACACAAGACTTGCCCAATCACTGCAGATACCCATCACCCAGATGAGATAGTGAATTTTCCTCTGTGAAAATTGCCAGTTTTCCTAATTGAAAAATTATGGAATCATTTTATACTTTATGATACTTTACCTTCAAATAACCTTGTTGCTGCAAAAAGACTGGAAAATAAAGAAAAAGCTCAGGCATGAATATATGTTCTTAATTAGAGAGAATATTTTATTTTCCAGTTTTAAAATAATGCAAATGTAGTTTCTTAACATGTTATTTCAAACATTCAGGTTTGAAAACTGACTGTTGAGGTGTAGACACTTTTCCATGTCCTGTGACTTTTCCCCTTTGACTTTCAAATCAGTATTTTCTGCCATTAGAAAGTCAGGAAGTGTAATTAGGAGTGGAAAAGTAGAAAAAAAAAACCCTCAAAGAGCTTCACACCTGGAAGCAAGGGCTGTTTACATTTTTAAACTGTGGCACAATTTCCAAATATCTCTACATCACACAGTACTGCCATGGACCTTAAAGTTTAATTTGTTAGCTTTATATAATTTTTAAGAACAATATGTATTTAAATATTCTGGATTTAAGGAGGTTGCATTGAATTTCTTTTCCCAAAGAACTTTGGTAAAATGCAGAAGGATATTCAGTTATATAAAAAAGAGGTTGCAATTTACGCTTTTAATTCTCATTAGCACACGTTGTTGGCAGCAGTTGCCACGTTAAAGGCTAGCTTACGTTATTAAGTAACTTGTAAAGTTCTATTTTTGATAGCTGTGTTTGCCCAGATGGTGATAAGAGACCATAGATCTTTCACCTCTGTGGCTTGGATTTTGATATCACTGTAAAGGCACAGAAAGACAAATCTTTCAAATCAGAAGTTAGTTAACATCTTCATTTTTGTTCAGAGATCTTTTTTAAACCAATACTCTCTTCTATTTTGCATTAGTCATTCCTTTATTCCAGCATAGGAACTGTGCATATTAGGAAGAGTCAGGAGACATCCCTGAATCATTGGGCCTGAGGCTTTATCTACTCTTTCACTTAAACAATCCAGTTGGCTGTGGACCAGTAAACTGAGATGATACAGGTCACAAATCAAGGCTAACAGTGTGGGGGGAGGGGGGGAAGGGATGAAACTTCCTGGCCTTAGGGGAAGTTAAAGTCCCCAGAAGTTAGGAAACCTATTTAATATCTTAAGTGTGATAAGGAGCAGGTGAGACTACAGACCTTCTGATTGTGTCACGTTCCACATTTTGAGCCCAATGCAGGACACATTTGCCAATGCAAAACAATTTAATTATGCATGTATTTTAAAACATAATCAAGTGTATATGTATATATATGTATATGTATGCACTTTAATTAGAACACTCAGGTCTAAGCACCTAGTTTTTGGAATGCAGTGCTTCCATATGTTAGAGAATTTCAGATCCAACAATCATTCTGCTAGCAAATATTACCTAAGTAGTGCTGTGACGTTTGACCAACACGGTAGGTTTTGAATAACTGTATCTATCTAAAATGATCATGAGAGGATCTTCCGGAAGATCCTCTCGTGAGGTGGCTAGAAGCCTGGTCAAGAGAAGTGTGCCAAGGGACGGTCCCCCAGGCCGTCATTGACATCGGGATGTCTGTGATCGCATGGAGGCTCTCGGCACCTTCTGCTTCCCAGTCCCCTGTGCCACAGTTAATCAAGCACAGCCTTCTCCCTGCTCCCTTTCCCTTTAATCATCCAGCTGCTTCAAGGCCAAATGAGAACTTGCAGTTCACAGAGCAAAGGACAAGCCGGAAAAGACAAGAGAAATTCACTTCCGCCTGGCGTGTGTAGGAAAGAGCCCGAGAGCTGAACCTACAGAATTAAACTTGACTGAAGTCTTAGCATTTTCACACAATGCTTGCTTTTTTTTTCTTTTACTTGAATGTTCCTAAAATATTACGAGGCTTACCCTACCCTCATCTCTTTCTTGTGTGTGGAATGCCCACACAGAGAGTAAAGTTAAACTGGTACTCTATGCAGTAGGACTTTCCCCTTGAGTTTTGCTTGTTGAAAGCAATGTCTATGAAATTATAATTTATTTGATCATTACCTTACTTTCCTCTACTTAGGTTTGTGATAGCAAGGTACTCACTGCTGTTCTAGACAGATTTTTATTCACTTCTATCACAGATGAACTCCCCTTATGTGCCTAAAGTTGACTGACTGTTAGGTTTAAACACCTTTTCACTGTTGCTTCCCTTGAATAAATGTTTCAGGCCAGAGGAAAACCAAAAATAAAAAAGAACTAATAAAGTCGCTTTCCTTTTTACAATATTTACAGAAGAATTTGACTGAAACGTTTACAAAATTTACAGAAGAATTAACTTAAAAAGGAGAGGGAAAAAACATCTCATTTTATAAAGAAAGACCACCTTTACAGCCAACTGTGCCTTTTGACATGTGAAAAAGAAATTACATTAAGTGTATTTCTTTTGTGGACTGAGGGGTTTTTGTTTTTTTGTTTTGTTTTGTTTTGTTTTAGAATTTTCTGTGGTTATTTTAGTGTGGTGGAAAGATACATGAAATTTTTAACTATTCATTAATTTTAGAGATTAAAAACATTTACAGTTCACTGATTCTAAAATAACTCAGCTTTTAGTGAAGCAAAATGACTTAATGAAACTTTAAAAAGTCACTACAGAATTTAAAAAAAAAAGCATGAAATATTTTAAAGGCCTAACTAGCACTCCTTATTGGGATAAAAATATAAATACTTGAAGCATTGTATCATGTAAAATAATGCATTTATGATTTTTAGCATTAGTATAAATAAATCTAGGGCATTTCCAATAATCCAACTCAGGAGAGCTATTAAAGCCAGGATATGGTGAGTTCTGTCATTAATCGCATGTCACATTTGTATTCTGAATGGGAGGGAGATTTGAGTTTGTTGGAAAAGTATGTAGGTGAAAACCAATGGTTGTTGGCTCCAAATACATTGTTTGACTACAAAAGGGAGTGTCACGCATTCTGATGAGATAGCTTTGATGATGCTAATACTAGCCTGCTCATTCATGCAGCATATAGTCCCTGAGAGGCATTATCCCAAAGGCAATAGTCATATGCAAATAATTCCTTAAACTAGGTTTTTTTCATGGCCCTTGTATTTTTGTTTCTCAAAGGTCCAACATGGACAGAAATTATTGTTAAATACCCTAGACTGGACAAAGTGGAATAGCTAGTCTAAAAAAAAAAAAAATGGTTACTTTCTTGGAAGCCACATCTTGAAGTATGCAGGGACCTCTCTTGAAACCAAGGTGATTATTCCTGAAGTGTGTTCTCCACTGATTCCTAAAGTATTAGCTAAGGTCACCTTCACTAAAAACAGGGGATCCTAACCGTCTTTTCATATACTGAATTGTTCTTTTGAAACTGTAATAGTCTCCATGACTGTGGTTAACAGTTTTATTTTTCAAGCAACAAATTAAGGTCTAGTGGGATAACACAGGTATAAAGAATTCAGGTTACTGTCAGAGCTAAATGAAATACACTATTTCCATCTTTCCCATGAAGAACATTTATGTAGGAGTTATACCAGGGCCACTGACTTTCTGTATCAAGGAATATTATTGTTTCCAGTACTCTGGGTTTAGTGTTGAGTCTCAGCAGACGGTTATAAGAAGTTCCTACCTGGACCAAGCTATATCCTGTGCGCTGGACCAGTGCGCGGAGCGCTGCTTCCTTCTGGGTGCCGCTCAATCCATCCCCGGATTTGTGATTTGATTCCATTGAGAGTGATTATCAGCAAAAAATCAGGTTAATTAGGGTTGCTCACTGAAACCAAATTTAAGATAAATTAAGTAAATTACTATAGCCAAGTCTACATTGCCCTTCATGTGATGGGCATCTTTAGGATAGGCCTATAAAGGAATCATTAAGGTTATAGCTGCTAACTGCCACATTCAAACAAGACTGGCCAACAGATAATTTTTAAATCATGTGTTTATAATTATATATAATTTTTAATGTTCAACCTTTTAAATGAAAGCTGAATTGTATCTGTTCTCTGATTAGAACATAGTCCATTCATTCTCAGTTCAGTTACCTTAAGATGCCACTAAATACACAAACAAACAAATGAGTTCATGCCAATTAAAAAAGATGTGAAGGGCTATGGCTTAGCAGACAACAGTGCTTGGAAATGCAAGACCTGAGTTTGAGTTTCCAGCACCACCTACAAAGCTTGTAACCTTAGCCCCATGGCAAGCAAGCATTCCTGGAGTTTTCTTGCCACCAGCCTGGCTCTAGGTTCAGCAGAAGACCTTGTTTCAAAGAAGTGAGGTAGAGAGTGATAGAGCAGGATGCCTGATGTGTTCTTCAGTCCTCCAGATGTACACGTGCATATCATATACCTATGCATGTAACACACACATGGGGAGAGAGGAAAGGCAGAAGAAGAGAAGAGAGGGGAAGAGAAGAGAAGAGAAGAGAAGAGAAGAGAAGAGAAGAGAAGAGAAGAGAAGAGAAGAGAAGAGAAGAGAAGAGAAGAGAAGAGAGAGGGAGATTATCTGTTATCTGTACAGGTCCAGAAAGAAGGAACTATCACTAAATCAAATATCGAGATTGAGCTTTGTCATCTATTCTGTGTTTTGCAAGAGACACTTCTCTATTCCAAAATGAAAAAAGACTGGTTAAAAGATTTTAAAATTCATTTGTGCATGCACACACACACATTTATCACACTTTTACATACATATAGTCACATATATAGAAGTTTAGAACAAAGATTCCAGTGTTGACAGTTGGAAAAGATTTTATTTTCATGTATTTGAATTAATGAGTCTGTGTGTGTGTGTGTGTGTATGTCTGGTGTGCATACATGTATGAAACACACACAGAGATCAGAGGACAACTTGTAGGTATCAGTTCTCTCCTTCCACCATTTGATTCCTGGGGACTGAATTGAAGAAGTTAGATTTGGCAACATGATCTGAACCATCTCATCCATCCATACATTGTGGCCTTCATCTTAATCTTGACTAGGAAATTAATGTCTTTTACATGATAGTAGTGATTTGACATTATGAAGCAATTCAGGTTAGGTCATGTAGCTTTACTTCTGTGGTTGGAGAACATACTGTTTCAATGGATACTAAAACATAAGATAAGTTGATGCCCATATTCAGTTTATAATCCTTATCACTTGGCAGATACAGTTGTAGAAATTGGTATGAAGCAATCTTATAAATAAAACTATAAAAACCATTTATGAAGATTTATAAAGAAACTATTGCAAGAGCTACATTTTGCCTAAGGCTACTTTTATGTAAATGTTACTAAATTTACTAAATATCATTAAAGTTATGGTTTAATCAGAAAGTTCTCAGGTTCTCCATTGAGCCTAGCGTATACTGGAGGACCAGGAAGGACATGGAGAATCTGATAAGGTTATTTCTATGTGCCTTAATAGTTTTGATGACAAAGTCTACAGTCTGCTGACAAAGCTGTAGTTTGTTTTGCTAGACTTCATCATTTCCATCAAAAAGGTAACAGTTCATGGTTACAGGATGAGTTCGTTTTTTTGCAAAACCTGCCTTGAGTTTGGGTTAATAATTAGTAAAGGTTATTAAAGAAATTTTGACATCAGAAAGGCCTCTTTGCTCTATTGCACTACAGTGTGAAGTTCTGAGAAGTCCTTTCCAATGTCTAAATCTCAAATCATTTTAATCAGCACATTAAAAAAAAACCTCACAATTTGCAACCAAAGACACTTCAGGGATTGGGTGTGTTTTCTAGTGGAAAAGCACTTAAGCGACATGTTTGAAGTCCTTGGTTTAGACACTAGAACTCCCAAACAAACCCCAACCCAACCCAAAACAAAACAAAACAAAAAGACAAAAGAAGGATAGAATTGAGGAAGTTTGTGAAAGAAGAAGCAGAGGTCGGGTTACAGGGTTGCTGATTTTCACTGTGCCTTTAGCTATCCAAAGAGATAAACTGAAGGGCGGGTAGACAGAAATCCAAATCTGAATTTCAAGGGAGAGACTTACAGCTGAGACTCTGACTTGGAGCTGACACTTGACAGATGTTTAGTATTGAGACTGGATGAGCTCATGTAAGGACTAAAGAGAGGGTGTGTACCAAAGGCAGATCTCAAGGTAACTCCAACTTCTAGAAGCCAAGAGATAAGGAAGATCCAAGTGAAGGAGATCCAGATTGAACACTATAAAGCTAAGAGAACCAGGATGCTGAGGTGGTTTAGAAGCAAGTAAAGAGGTCTGGGGATGGGGGAGGTTAGCTGTCCAATGGCCACGAACCAGGCTGAGGCCTGAGCAGGAACACAGACATGGGAAGAGCTTTCTGTTCTCTTTCTGCCTTTCACTGTTGTCTCCCTCAGTCTCAACACTGTCTCACCTGCAGCCATGATATCCCACAGCTATCCTGGGACTCAGGAGAGCAACATACTGGTGCATCTCAGAAAAGCTCCTGGCTTGTAGTGCCGTAGAGCATCATAAGGACATGATTTCTCTTCTATGCATTTATGAGTTTACGTCTGCAATATTCAATTCTATTTGATCCAGCAGGACCTAGAAATTGTTCTTCAAGATCTCTGCTTCCCCTGAAGTTGAGGAAAGATTGGAATAGGCCTATTATCACCTATCAGGTCTGCTAGAGTTCACTGCTGGGTGGATCAGGTCTCTGGTGCCAGTGGGACTTGGGTCAGGGAAGGTGGAAGGAGAAATGATGAAGGAAAGGAATTGTGGAGAAAATGTGCCTCAGATAGAGACGCATGCTGCCCTGCAGTTATACCTCTGCCTGTCACAGAGAAAGGAAATACATTTATTTGACAGTAAAAAATTGGTTCCACAAAAAGTTGCAAGTTACAGAGGAAAATCAGCACTGGTTTGAAAGTGGGGATTGTATCCCTTGGATTTTATTGTCCTAGAGTGGTGACCAGGGAGACTGAAAAAATAGGAGAGCAAACTTTACATTTCATTTCATTGATATGTGTAATGGGTACAGCGTGAGACCAGTGCTGGCAAAGTACCTGGGAGGGGAACAAAGATGCTAGAGCTTAGAAAGTAAAAGCAGAAATTACAGGCAGAGAACCAAAAGGAGGTGCAGAGAGTGGATGTCAGAAAGGAGATGCAGATCATGATGTCAGCGGGAATCTTGATTAAAAGTGAAATGAAACAGTTATCTTCAACTTTAATGAACAGTCCAATAAATATCGATTTCCTCTATACGAATTTCCTGTCCTTGGCAGTTTAGAATCTGGAAAGCTTAGTTCTGCTACTACACTTACTATACTACCCTCTTATTTGATGCTCCAGAAGAGGTTGGACAGGAAAACTAAATGAGGAGACTGTGCCTTGATCAGTAGTGGATAGAGGTCCTTCTCATTAGGTGGGAGCCTCAGGGTTGTGGTGACACCAGACCCCATGTGCATTTGAAGTTGTTGAAGGTGTAACTTGCTGTCAGATCTCTCCAAGCCATATCAATCTTTCTCTAATGTTTTACTGTGACCTTGTCTTGCATGATTTAAATAGGGTGCACATAACCATTGTAAAACATGTACAAGTCGTTTTGAGAAGAAATTCAGCCTTATAAAGTATCCCCTGGGACTTTCACAGAGTTCCAGATTGCACAGAAATGAAGGGGTTGTGAGAAAAGTCTCTTGATGATATGAAGTAAATATTACCTTGCTTTGCTCAATAAAAGAAGTATAGATCAGTGGCAAAACTCGACTTGGAATGTTTACAAATGAAAGCAATCATTCGAGTTTGCATCAAGAAGCATAGAAAAAGAATATGCATATCCATACATTCCAAAAGGTCTCTGTGGTGATTACAGGGATTATATAAATAGATGCCATGCATTTAGAGAGAAAAAAATAAAGTGTGTTACTGGGAAGGGTTGGAGGGAGAAAAGAGGAGGGAGAGAGTATAATTCTATTTTAACTTAAAAAGCTAAAAAGCATTTTAAAAGTCTTAATGGATCACATTATTTAAAAGTATATCAATTAATTGATCACAACAATCTTTCTGTTATTAAGACATCTTTCTGTTATTAAGGTATGATGCATTAATTTGGGTCCAAATCATCTTGAAATAAAGAAATTAAAGTTGATTTTAGTAACTGTGTTAATTGTGCTTATAATTAAAAATAACCTCAGCAGGAAATTTTGTATTGGTTGAGAAGAGCACAGTGGCATCTCAACTTCTGTTCTTCCATCACGATTTTACCTCTCTGAATCCTGGTTTTCTTTCTCTCTTCCTTTTTCAACTCTCACAGAGCTTATAAGGAAGCCTAGACATTACCCAAATAACCAGTGACAAGGAAATATTTGCATGGACAGTGGCATGATACTGGTTGATAGTCAAGACAAAGGAGTCACAACTAAGGTACACTTTTGGAGAATATATTTAGAAGATAGGCTGTAAAAACAGTATGTGGTCAAATTCCATTTACATCAAATTTATATTTATAAGGTCATTAATTATAAAAGGCTAACTGGCTAAACTGAATGGTAGAAAAATGAATATATTTTTTATCTTATGATATATGGCTTCTAAAATTTACCATATTAAGATTCAATTTTTGTTACTATGTGAATACTTGGCGAAATAGAATTTTCATTATAAAATTGGGTCAAAAATCTTAATCTGAAAAAAAAATTACTGAAAACAGAAATCACTGCAAATAACCACTCAAGGGACAAAGCAAGGAAAGAATCACAGTGGACCAATAGGGGCCAGGGACAAAATTAGAATTAATAATAAAGTTCTGCAAACTGGACACTAAGAGAGGTGACAGGAGAGAAGTGTCCACTGGACTGCTGCTGGCCTTATGACCAGGTAGAGAGAGAGGTGTGAATTCTCCAAATGAGAGGAGAGCCCACATCACAAGCCAGAGACTTCTTACAAATGAGTATATCGCTTCTAATAATGACAAGAAATAGATGCAATGATGCATTGGGTATTTACTTAGAAAAGTATGATTTTATTTTTATAAATTTGTTCCAAGGATAAATCAAGGCTTTACATAAACTAATAACATTTTCTTGAACTGAAAAACATTTAATGCTTTTGTTTTCAAAACAGATAGTTTAATTAGGCATGTTTTAAACACTATTAAACAAATTGGGGCTGGAAAGATGGGTTAAGAATATTTACTACTCTTTCAAAAAGATCATCGTTTAATACCTAGCACCCATGTCAGGATGCTCACAACTCCAGGGGGTCTGACGCGCTTTTCTGGGTATGAGTGTTCATGCACACTTCACACACACATACCCACACACACACAAATACACAAATAAAATAAATAAATGAACAAACAAATGTAGAAAAAGAGAAAGAAATAATTATTTTATTACAGAAAGCCCTTTGAAGAATGGAAAATTATGGAAATTTGTGAAATTATGTGTGGACATGCCACATCTTTGATAAAAACCACACAAACATATGATAAATCAGAAAAATCACAGATGAGTTTTTTTTTAATATAATGAACTCTTTTTTTTTTTAAGATTTATTTATTATATGTGAGTGCACTGTAGTTATCTTCAGACAGACCAGACCTCATTATGGATGGTTGTGAGCCACCATGTGGTTGCTGGGAATTGAACTCAGGACCTTTGGAAGAACAGTCAGTGCTCTTAACCGCTGAGCCATCTCACCAGCCCACAGATGAGTTTAAATATCAACTTTCAGCACAGCACCAAGATTATGAGTCAGCATCATTATAAAACTCAAAGATTATTGAGTATTAGGGATTCTATAAATTTAATTCTCTTCACTAATGAAAACATGCACAATTTTTATAGTAAACAAACAAGTGGTACTAAGTAAAATGATATCTATGAGTTTAAAGATAATGAAGTTTTGTGCGTTAGGGATAGAACTCAGTATCTTTTTTATCAATAAAGGCTTGGCAAAGGTGTCACACCAAGGCAGTGTAGCTATTATTATTCAGAATAAGTAGATCAGTTCAATAACACTCAGCTACTCAGAGAGCACTGCAAGGGTAAGAACAAAGGTTTTGCTAAGAGAACAAACAAGACTTCAGGAGAAAATCTGACCAATAAAGGGAAATAATGAGACTAGAGGTAAGAAGTGCCTGAAATCATGTGAATAAAGTTATGAAGTTCAATAGAAATCCCTGAAGATCTGTTTAAGTGAAAAATCTGTTATGTAATGAAACCTGTTCTTCCACATTTGTCATGTATTGTCATTCTAATTTAGATTCTACTATTTTCAAACTTGAGAAATTAATCCCATAATTCTCCTGGCAGTAAAGGTACATGTGGTGGTTGCCACAGGATTGTATCAAACACATGAAATGATCTGGAGCCAGCTGACCCAACAGTAAGAAATTGAACACTCCCAAGAACAGAAAATCCCTGTCACAGAATCGAAAGCCTTGATCCATAGTTGTTTTGACATTGGTGTTGGCCAATAGGTGTTATGTCAGATCGTAGCGAGATTGTGGCCAATTTGAGAAAGAGATAAAGTTGAACTATCACCTAAGAACCCAGGCCCAACTTCTACAAGGATTAAAGAGATAACCTTTAAAGCATTATGTAACTTCCAGAACACAGGAGAACATTTTCATACTTTTGTAGTATGGAGCCTTTCAAAGTAAGTGTAAAATTCTGCAGTGAAAAGACTGTTGATTTAACTACATAAAAATCACAAGCACATGTAATTGCAACCTTGGCAGTGACTAAAATAAATTATTGGCAGATAAATAATAGATAACAATGATATCTATAAAATTCATCAAACAAACAAACAACCAAAAAACCCTATGCTTATTAACAGAGAGATTCACATATCAGTGGACAGATAAGGGTTATAATGGGCCAAAATGAATAAAGATGACTTAAAAACTTGGGTTTACATGTGATAATAATAATATTTTTATTATAACAATTATCACATGTAAAGCACAATAATAGCAAAATTACTACTATTATTAATAATAATAATTATTATTATTATTATTTTGGTTCTTTTGAGACAAGGTGTCTCTATGTAGCTCTAGTGGTTCTGGAACTTACTCTGTAGAGCAGACTGGTTCGGAACACAGAGATCTGTGTGTCTTGCCTCTCTAGTGCTGGGATTAAAGGCGCATGCTGTCACCACCATTACCAGCCTTACAGATGGCAACCTTTAGTGACCGAGTTAAAATGCTATTACTACTTGGCTGTAATGTGGAAAAAATTTAAATGATAAGTAAGAAGAATAAACAAGGCCAACATGAGCTAAATATGTATTACATGCTATGTTAAACATGACTTACTCTTATCCCCATAAGAATTCTGTGAAGTAGGTGTTAGCATTTCTATGATTAGTGGAGAAAGCAGAAAGCCCAGAAAGTCAAAAGTTAGTTGACATGACTAAGATGCCGTGAATAACAAGTAACAGATAGACAATCTGAAGCTAAATGCCCTAAGGTTCAGATCTGTGTCATTAATCACTACATTTTTCTGAATTGACTTATTTTCCTTATAAAAGAAGTGGTTGAGGCTTGGGGGAATTATAGACGTGCCTTGCTTCTGTCAGAGTATTGCTGTGATGAACACAGGATGCAGTAGGAAGCCAGAAAGGGCAGTTCTGTGTGTTTGCATTCTCCTCTACAGGGACGCATGGGTTCATCTAGAGCATGACGCAGTTCAGTCTCTGGTCTGGACTGGAAATACCTATTGCACTAATTCTGTTGATTAGGCCCAGTGGATTGTGGGATGGTGCACATGGACCAGGTCCTGACTTCCTTTGCTTGAGGTACAGTGTGAACATGTGGCCATTATCAGCCTTGTGTTAAAGCCTGGTCAGTTCTCATCCAAATTCTTCAGCAGAGTGTAGCACTTTCATGGTTTACCCTGGACTATATCATTTGGCGGGATGTGACATGACTTTGTATTTATTTTTATTTTTCAATTTGATTAAAGCATTACGTTTCTTCCATAGTTCTTTAGCTCTTCTAGACTATAGAAAGTCAGACAGAAAGAAGTCAACTATGGACCGCATGACTGATGAGATAGTGTGATGTTGAGTCGTTGAATCTGCAGAACTTTGTACAACACTAAATATACTGCTCTGAGAGTGGAGTCTTGCCCTCTCTGATCAGTTGTACTTGTGAGTCGCCGTGTGGTTGCTGGGAATTGAACTCAGGACCTCTGGAAGAACAATCAGTGTTCTTAACCACTGAGCCATCTCTCCAGCCGGTTAGTTGTACCTATCATCCTCCTTCCTTACCCTGCCTCTTGCTCTTATTCTTGCTGCAGCTCTTTGATGATTATCATGGCTAAGAAGTTACTGATAGCATTTCATTATTTTTGGAGAGTAATGTTGAAAGGCACAAGTTTCTAAAGAAACAGCTTTTGCAAAGATGTTTTGGGCCATTAATTACTATGTTTATTGCTTGTTCATGCTTAAAATCCAAATGTCATCTGATTTGAAATCATTTGGGGTCTTACCTAGAGTAACTTGAGCTAACCAACCCTAAATACTGAGAAACTGCATAAAATATCTACAGAAAAAGAAAACTGCATGGGAGAATCACTGGAGCTATACTTAGACTTTATTGGAGAAAAATAACAAACAGATATCCCATAGACATGATATTTTGTATATGTTTTATACACACATACGCATAAATGTATGAATGAATGTATGTATTCACTTATTCATTCATTCAAATTTGTTTTAAGTCCGGGCATTAAAGCATGCACAGTGAAGAGGAAATATATTTTTAATTTTTATTTAACTTTCTTATTATGCCAAAATGTTTTTGTTTTACCTAAGGCACAATCTAATTCCAAAAAGTTACCAGAATTCTTGAAAAAAATTAAACATAATCAGATGGTGAATTGATCATTTTTGCAAAACAATCCTGATACGTAGATTTGCTTTCTTTTTTACTTTTCTTTCTTTCTTTCTTTCTTTCTTTCTTTCTTTCTTTCTTTCTTTCTTTCTTTCTTTCTTTCTTTCTTCCTTCCTTCCTTCCTTCCTTCCTTCCTTCCTTCCTTCCTTCCTTCCTTCCTTCCTTTCTTTCTTCTCTTTCTTTCTTTCTCTTTCTTTCTTTCTTTCTTTCTTTCTTTTCTTTCTTTCTTTCTTTCTTTCTTTTCTTTTGTCTTTCTTTCTTTCTTTTTCTTTCTTTAGTACAAAGTTTATGTAATTAGAATATTCATTTTTACTTAAAAATCTGTTTAAAAATTTTATAGTCTGTGGTCCACTGGAAATGTTAGGTAATAGTCTCATTAATTAGGTATTATAGAAGCAGGCTTTTTATGCTTCAAAACATTTCACCACTTTTCTGTTCCCCCCAAATTTCTGTTTGAAATTTCCTTTAGGTATCAAAGAGAAGGTCGTTAAATCCCTTGGATTTAGCTTGAAACTAAATCATACAAGGGAAAGAAAAGAAGAGGAAGCATTGACTTCTCCCTATCTCAGAGCAGGACGCTTGAGATGTAATTGTGTTCTTGAAGGTTAGAAAGTACCATTTGCAACATGGAATCTCACTTTGCTCTTCTTTTATCTTATTCTCAGAAACAACTCTGACAGTTGAAACTATAGAACAATTACCTTTATAATCTTTTTTTCAGGACATGTGTGTCCTGTGCCTGCAATCTGGCCTTCCTTATCATCTATTATTACCTTTGTGGTCTCCTGTGTAAATGCTACTATACCCACCTGTCTTCCTCTATGTATGTCTACATTACAGGCTACGATTCACATATAAGCAAGATTGTGTGTTCCCTTTCTTGTCCACTTCCCTGCAACTATTCCAATTCATTATCTCCACAACTGAATAATAATCAATTTTGCCCAATGTAGCCTCTCAGATTATTCTAGACATAATTTGTTCTGCTTTACATAATTTTATAGTTGTGCTGCATGATATTAAAACCCAGAGTCTCTCATCCAATAATGATTATTATTCATGATTATGACGTCATCTTTCTCGATTGACTGGTACTTGAGTGCTGCAATTCTGCCACTTAACACTTTTCAAACTTGGGTCAAGTTAAGGAAGCTGTTTCTTCATTCTGAGTTTGAGTTAGAGATGCCTTCTCTATAGAGGAACAGTCACAATTCATCAGTCTCCTGAACAGTCACATTCAGGAGAGTAGGACTATGCAGTGTGGAGCGTGACAAAAAATGGTATTCAGTGTTTACTTGATCTTTATCTTTTTAGTGACGGGGGCTCTTTCATCTGACAAATGAACAATATTGTAACTTAAAAGAGAATAGAATAATTTTCCTGCCTTTAGGAACCTACCAGTTTACCATAGTTAACAGGGATACAGTTTTTTATGAAAAACTGCAAAAAAGGTTGATCATTTAATCTCAGTTTGCAAGCTTTAGAGACAGTTCTACGACCTCTTTGATTTTAGATAATCATCTTCGCATGCAACGCTGCACTTAGAAGAAAGATAAACTTATATGAGGAGGTGCTGGCACATGTAATCACACCAATGCTGAGTATGTGTTGCTATAAACAACCCCAACTTCTTCAAGGTTGAGTTCAGCATCCAGATTCAACAAAGAATGGCATCCACATATCACTTGTGACAGGAGGATCAGTCTTGCGTACTTTTCACAAGAATAATCAGCTGCTAACAAATGTGGGGATAGAAATGGAGTAGAGATTGCTCAGGGCAGTGTCTAGGACTGTTGGAACCAGACAAGCTGCTAGAATTCTTGGTCATGGAAGGGCACCTCTACATCTCACATAGAAGGAAACATTTTCTTGTGGATACTGGTCTGTAATCCTTTCGATGTAGTCTTAATGATCCACTTAACCACCCCTCCACCCTATCTTCTACATTAAGTTTGTTCTGGGGAATAATCTTCATGAAATTTCTATACTTGTGCAGGGGATTTGGGGACAAGATAATGTATTTAATGCCTGCATTTTTGTCACACTAACATTAGATGACTAACAGTCATCTTTTTTAAACAATCACCTGAAGTTTTACAAGTGGCTTTGAGTGCTTTTGGTTTTTATAGCTGTAACTATGACAATAGCAAAGCCTGAGAGATTTGTACTCTACTGCAAAGATTCATCTTTTTACTTTGCTAGCTTTAATGATAACTGAAGTCATTCTATAACAAAACCAACCAACCAACCAACCAACCAACCAACCAACCAACCAACCAACCAAACAAACAAACAAACAAAAAACCTGGAGGTTCTGTCAGTGATAGAGAATACTTATCCCTTGGGAAAACAGGCACAGAACTGGGGTCCTGGGGAGCCAAGCTCACATTTGCAAACTGGAGGTGAGTATTCTATCAATTCTCAGCCTTCTTATTGTATCCTAAAAACTACTCTCAGTGCTTCATCTCATGGTCCACCTCTCTTCTAACCATTTTCTTCTTCTAAAGTATTGTATTGTCAACATAGAACTGTGATAAGAATCATGGCTGTACAATCTAAGGTTGGCATACCCTTGCTTATATTATCTTAAGCAGTTCACATATAAATTCTGATCTCCTTTGAAAAATAACCTTAATTTTAGTAGAAGTTAAGTAATTGACCCAGCCAGTTGGTCGAGCTAGGCTATGAATCTAGGGATTCTCAGACTAAAAATTTCTGTTTTAACATAATATTTCCTTCTGCCATGTCAACACCATATATTATTGGACTTTATCTAATCTTTTGAAATTCTGAGATAATAAATGAGTAATATTATTATAAAACATATTTAATTCTATGTGTTATTTCTGTAAGGTAAGTAAAAATGAGTTTGTAGACATTACAGGTTGTTTTAATTTAAATTTTATATTTATGAGTATTTTGAATGCATGTATATTTGCACACTATGTGAGAGCATGGTGTCCATATAGCCTGCATCCTAACATTTGCAGAGAACCAGGCTGAATTAGAGATGTGTACAGTGGATGGTAATGCAAAGCGATGGCCCACTAGAAGACTAGAGTTTTGAATTTTGATTACTATTTTTAAAAAGACATTTTCTATTCTTGGGGCATCCTCTTAGTTCTTCTCTGTCAAGAGATCTCAATCTCCTTCCCATTCCAAGCTGCAATAGTTTTTAGAATCACCAATCTGCTCTTAGTTTACAAGCTGGGGAATGTGGTGTGGTTTGTTCTTCATGTTCCTAAGCCTTAGTTTCTTTTGGAAAAATGATATAGTAATAGTATCTATTTTGCAGAAGGATTAAACCATTTCACTAAAGTGCCTGGCATGTGGAAGAGCTATGGGAGTATGTTGAAGTTAACTTATTATTAATACCACTATTCTCATAATTACAGCTCGCACGCTGTAATTGGTTAGGAGTAAATGTCTGCATCCTGCTGGAAGTGTGTGTGTGTGGGGGGGGAGGGTGCTGCTATGTGGCTTCAAGAAAGAGGATTAGAAGATTCTTCTGCCAGCATTGTTCATTCCCCCATGGTATCAGATTTAGATTCCTGACTTCCAGAAAAAATAATCAGAAGCAATAGGGTTTGAGTACATCTAATAAGCCTGTTTGTTTCACGCTAACAGCCCCAGGGGTGTAGATGAGTGCTATGCAGAAGCCCAATAAAACAGGGAAAGTGGGGATCACTAACACTGCTAGAAACAAAACAACTGCATTTGTCTGTAGTGCTTTGCTCTCCCCCAACTGTCTGTTAGGAGATTTTATGACTGTCTGTGCTTCCATGTCTCCCACTGCATTCTTCCATAGATACTGAATGGTTCAGTTTGTTTTAGGCCTGCTTTTCTCTGGAGCCTCTTTGGAACTGGCTTTTCATTCACCTTGATGTACCTTTATTGCTTCATTTAGCCTCTGACTGATTGATAAGTCAGTTGATATCTGCTAGAATAGCTGAAGACCTGTGAATCAGAAGTGTTCTGCATAAATGGGTAACATTTTCTTTAACCACCCTGAAACCCTGGAATGATGAATCATAACTCATTTACTTTAAACCAGAACGTACTAAAATGAGCACGAAGAAGTTTGACATTCTCAGGCATGAAATACTTTAAAAACTTTTGCTTGTTCCTGCTACTTGCGGAAGCAGTAGGATGCTAAAGAACAGCGCCATCCAGTGTGGGATGCTTTTTCAGGAATTGCTGGTTAGTAAGCCTGTAGAAAGTCTCCTCAAACCTTACAGGTTCCTATCTTTAATCTTGGTTGTCCACCAGAGCTAGATGATAAGAGTCTATTTCTGATGACACCACACACATTGATTGTAAGATATATATATATCTTACACAAATCAAGCTGGAATTGAACTAGATACTTCTATTCTGCTGTATAGCTTGAAAGGGTCGAAAACTGCTACTTAGACTACTAGGGGAGAAAATATATCAATGGTCTTACTCAGTTACCCACTGAATTAGCTATTATATCAACCTATTAAATATGTGCACATATGCATTTGTTACAGAACTAACTGAGCACTCTCAGGATGTAATGTGAGGCCTGCTCTGCAAGAAAGAATTTATGCTTGGTATTGTAAACTTGGTTAAAAATCACATTTAGAGAGGTCATAGATCCTAGAGGCCAACTTACTACTGATCTTTAGAGAGATAGGCATACCACTAAACTGCCTTATGAATATGTATATTTATGTACATAGACAAATGTTCTTCTTGGTTCTACGGAGAGACACTTCTCTCTTCCATGAATAGCAGTGAATGAAGAGACTCATGACTACCCAAGATTTTAAGAATGATAGGTTGAAGGTTCATGCCTAAACATACGCTTATATGACTACCTCTGTGGCTCAGGGAGCATTCTGGAAGAAGGCATAGAAAGAATATAGAAGCCAGAATATAGGGAGAAGAACTGCAAAATCCTATTCTCTGGAAATGACATGGCCACTGTAATCACGAAGTCACAGTAGCTACAGTTACTTGCACTAGGCATTCATAAGACAAGCTTTGCCAATAATCAGTTATGGATGGGGATGAAGCTCACAGGGCCTTATTCCTTGCTTCTGAACTGATGGATTTGGGGAGAGTGGGAACCACTATTTTCAGCTGTGCACCCATTGCTCAGCCCACTAGGCTCCAATGGTTATTTCCAAACTCAGCATCGTAATAACTGTCTAGTGGGCAGACTCAGTGGGTCACAAACAAAAGTGACTTGAATATGACAAAAAGATTATCAGTACAAGGATGAAAGGGACAAAAGGGGGTAGGGACAATGAAGGAGTTGGAGGAAGGATAGTCAACACTAGAGATGTTTGAAATCATCATATAGGAATCCATTTTATAACCTTTACATATACAAGCATATACACATAGGCATATAAACTAGTCAAACTGAAGATACATGGAGTTACACTACATGGAGGATGAAGAGGATGATGCTTTTTCAAAAGCCACAGGCTTCCCCCCCACCCTCCAAAGTCTAGTGTTAGGTGGGATACCTTGCCTTGAGTTGTTGGTTAGAGGTATGCCAGAGACCTCACAAGCAATACAGGCTATTGGCATTGCCCTTAGTTACCCATCAGATATGGATAAGAAGTTTTTTTTTTCCTGTTGGTCACATCATACACATTGTATACAGAACACAGAGGAATCAAGTCAGTGCTGACCAGGAAGCCTCCTCTGTTGAAATGTCTTCATAGTACTGCAAGGTGCTATGTAGCTTACTGAGGGAAAAAGTCATTCAGAGTCTTACCTTAGTTTGGAATCCTTGAACTGTATTGATGTTTGGCATGGTACGACATAATAACACAATAGTGGCACAAATGGTATAGGTGTAACCATCCACTTTCTGACTGGAATTAAGGCCTGCCTCACAGAATGAAACTCGTGCTTTGTACTGCAAACCTGGCCAAGAACCCATGATTAGGGCACTCATAAGCCTGAGGGTTGAATCTGATACTACTATTCTGGTAAACGGAGATAGTATCAAACGTCCCTCTAAATTCATATCTTTCTTCTCGTTGAGTGCTGTAGGTCTCAGACTTCATCAGAAAAGTTCTGCTTTGTAGTGATTGGACAATAGTTTATGTAGAAACTCTCATCTGGTGACAGCACAGAGAATAAATGAACATAGAGTGGCGGCTACAATTGTGACATTTATATCACACTCACGACTCATTACTTGGGAACCTTTCTAGAAGAGGGGGCAGAAAAATTATAAGAGTGGATGTCAATAGAGATCAAAATAAAGAAGCGGCATGATAGATGGCTGAATTTATGAACTCAGCAGCTGTGGATGCCTGAAGAAAACACACAGAAGGCCTGCACACCACTCAAGATCAATTCAGTCAGTGCTCTAGTATAGAGTGAGATGGGCTTCATGAGTCTCCCACCCTTAACAGAGAAACTATGTACAGTTGATGGCTTCTTGGGGAGGCAGATTTTTGCTGTTTTTAGAATGTGGGTCCTCAGAGGTCCAGGTAATCTCCTGATGGATGGGGTCTATTACATATGTCACAGGAGATGCATCCATGAAATCTCAAAAATGTGATAGTTTAAACAAGACCAGAATTGACATGCCTATGTAGATTGTGGAAATCTCACAAGGCTCCATCCATAGATGAAGAGCTACAGGCAAATAATGTCTAATGAGAGAGAGACAAGGATCAAATCCATGATAGGCCGTCCAGTTCAAAATGGTCAGCCCTAAATACATGGACATATGAGCAGCACTAAAGGGGCTCAGCAGCATGCATTTGTAAATGTGTGTGTGTGTGTGTGTCTAACTATAATAATTATGGAGCAGGAAGTCATGACTTCAATAGGAAGCTGTGGGGACATGAGGAGGAGTTGAAAGGTAATGATGTAAGTACAGTATTTGTGAAAGTCTCAAAAATATTCAAATAAATGACTAAGTAAATTGTAATAAAGAAGATATGGCTTCTGATAGGCCAACTTTCTGCTGTGGATAGTCTCATACCCAGATGTGTATGGACAGCACAAATTTGATTTGATTTGATTAAATAGTTATAAGCTATTTAATTTTTTAAAAGAACCTGACAGTAAGGGTCATGGGAAGGTGAGAATGGGTCTTAGAGCATTTGGGGGTAAATATGATCAAATTTATACAGTGTATAAAATTTACACAGTGTAAATTTATACAGTCTATAAAATTTTCAAAGAATTAACGCTAATATTTTTCAAAAGAAAAGTTAAGTTGAAAGCAACCGCACACACACACACACACACACACACACACACACGAAATTGTCAAAGAACAAATAAAATCCATAAAATTTATTATTATTATTATCATTATTGTTATTGTTAGTTGATTATTATATGCATGCATGTGTACAATATATGGATATGAGTGTGAATGTGTACATGCCAGAGGAGAAACTTGGGGAGTTAGTACTTGCTTTTCATTATGGGTTCTGGGAGTTGAACTTGGGGTGCCGGCTTACACAGTGATTGTTTTTACCTGCTGAGCTATCTTTTTGGCTCTAAAATACATATATAAACTAGAGTGTGCCATGGTAATAAGGTACAAGGGTAATTAATTCCCATATTCAGACCTACTGTTCTTTAAATCAATAGAGCATCCCAACCAATAGTTATTTCCTAATTGTTGGAGGAAGTTAAGTCATTACTACCAAATTGAAAAATAGGATTCTATAGCATTATAATTGAATTTGCTTATTTAGACAGTCAGTCTGGTTAAACTGTTGTATGCTAATTCTGACTAGACATATTATTTACTAATGTAGGACACTTCAAGTATGTGAAGTTATATCTTTTTGACTATATCCTCTCAGTATTGCTAGAAAGTAATCCCCAGTAGAACAAGCAAGCCTAGAACATGTTCACATGATTGTGAATACTGATACACGTAAAATTTCCCCCGTAAGTCCATAAAGAAAACACTTTGCTTAGATATCTTCCAAAATGTCAAAATAGAGAGTAAAGGATGTCACCATTGTTTAGTGAAGACAATCATTTTTACAAAAGCAAACATACATGGACATCCTAATTGTAGGTTCTCTATCCATAGATTCAGCCAACCACAGATTAAAAATATTTGGAAGATGGGACTGGAGAGATGACTCAGCAGTTAAGAGCACTGACTGTTCTTCCAGAGGTTCTGAGTTCAATTCTCAGAAACCACATGGTAGGTCACAACCATCTGTAATGAGATCTTATGTTCTCTTGTGTTGTGTCTGAGGACAGCTACAGTGTACATACACAAAATGCATAAATAATTCTTTAAAAAAAACAAAATATTTGAAAGGAATACATGCATCTGTCTTGAACACAAACAGACATTTATCTTGAATAAGATAAACAATGCAGCATAAAACCCTTCAATTGTGTTTACAGTATGCAAGGGACAGGAAGTAACCCAGAGAGAGCTAAGACTGTGTGAAAGGATGTGCATATGTTATATGCAAACACTGCACTGGTTTTCTATAGGAGACGAGTATATGAGGATTTGGGTACCACAGAGGTCCTGGGCCCAATCCCCAAAACCAATGATCTGTGTGTGACTATATTTTAGCCTTTTATTTGAATTCATCAAAAATATTCAACACAAAATTTTGGTTGTATTAAATTAAAATAATCAGTCCTAAATTTATACAAGTAATACCATATTGTCTAAATTGGTTGTATTTATATATTTAAGAATCTCTCTCTCTCTTTCTCACTCGCTCTTTTTCTCATTTTTTATCTCTATCTATCCATCTATTTATCTATCATCTATCATCTTCCCTCCCTACATACACACACACACACATACACACACACACACACACATACAAATGTACACACAAACAGGTCATGTATTTGAGAAAGCAGTGAGTGGAACTTGGGAAGGGTTGGGAGGAGGAAAGGGAAGTGAGAAAATGATGCGATTAGAAAAATAAAATTCTAAATAATCTTAAAAGCTTATAGCCTGGTTGGAATAGGGTTGATGGCTTAAAATGATAAGTCAACTTTCCTGATCCATTTGGCAGTAAATATTTGTTAATGATAACTGACTAGATTTGCAGTTTTAAGCTAAGAAACAGATGGGTTTTAGATGTTGAATATGCACAGTCACTGCAGGAGTGAGGCTTCTCTTCCAACTGCCTTTCCTGGGGGAGTTTGGACTGTTGGAGTTGCACTTGAGAGAAGCCTAGTTACTGTGTCTATGGGTAAGATAAAGCAATGTTTATCCTCTGTCGATCGATACTGTCTTGTTTGAACTTTCTGAGTCATGTACAGACACATGTGGTAATAAAAGCCATTGGGCAATAGTACCCAAAGTATTACCCAGCATCCTAAGGGATACCAGAGTTTTTAGATAGTTACCAAAATAGTTTTTAAACCATCTGTCTGTGTAATAAAGTTAACATATACAGTGTCAGAATGTCAGTGTGAAACTATGGGTGTCAATACAAACATCTTGAATTTTTAGTAGCAGCTTTGAGAAAGTCTCTAAAATAAAATTTATCCTGTTTGTAGTTGTGTGTGTGTGTGTGTGTGTGTGTGTGTGTGTGTGTGTGTGCAGGTTCCAAAGAAGTGGAATGGCTTTTGTAGATAATAGATTTCTTTATTTATATAGTTTTCTATTTTAATGGAATTGTTTTGCGAAAGCTAGTGGGTGATAAGTTTGGACAGTTTAAGTTTTTCTGGAAAAAAAAATGTTATTAATGGGAAAGTGGTAGCAGAGGTCAACTGGTTCCTAGGCACCAGTACTCTGCCTAACAATTTTTATAATGTCCTGTAGGTAGATTACATATTCATTTTACATCCGAGGAATCTGAGATCTCAACAACTCAAATAATGTGCACAGCTTCACAGGCCCGGGAGCTTTGGGGTAACTGTTCCAGCCTGATTATGTCTTTAAAAGAGTATGACACTCTTGCTGCGGTTAACTTTAAAGCCTCTAATCTGGGCATGACTTTGTTTGGTGGAGGATTATGAAAGTATGTGATTTCTTGGACGATTTGACTGAGATCAATTTAAATGTAGTGATTTCAGTTGATATGGTTAATGCAAATAACAGGCATGGGCTATAAAAGTATTTTACTCTTAGCCTGAAGCCTAATGAGTAAATATTTTGGAGAGATGCTGACAGACAGATGCTCCTGGAAGAAGAAGTTCTCTATAAAGAAAGGTTAGGAAACTGCATTGCTTATTCTTTTGGCTGGTCCCAACGATAAACAGTACACACAGTAGATCCTAGTGACTGAGGACAGAGCACCAGTGTGCTCTGCATGCAGACCACCTGACTCGCTTTTAACATCAAGCCTGTTAAATAATTTGTCTGCTCCTCAATCTAATAACAGGGTATAGTAGTATAGTATAATGATAGTATCGGCTTCATCTGGGTGTTCTAAGAATAACATGAGATTAAACTTATAGCATGTGCTTAGAAATGTGCTTGATAATCTAATACTTAACAACTATTACTGCTATACCAAAGAGCACCCAAATGGTAAGAAGACCTGCTTTCTGCTGTCTTACTCAGCTCATTTGATTGACTGTTGGAAACACATGTTTGTGACTCCCTATGCTCCCCATGGACAGTGGAGGTGCTGTTGATATTGAAACATCACAGATTAACTTGTCTAGTTAAAAATGACTACCCATGATTTTGGATCCATTACAGTGTTCTATGAGTGTCACTTAAAACAACCTGTCTTTAGCCAACTGTGTTTTGTCTTTCCCCTATATTTAATGCATAGTAAATTGGAACATCAATATGGATGCATCTTTTAAGCTGAGAAGTACCACTATTATTCCAGAAAACAGGGCCTTAAAAATAAACAAGGCGTGTCTACTTCTCTTTGTCATGGGGGAACTCCTATTTGTTTGGACAAGTAAGTGACTTCACTTTTATTTTCAGATTCTGTTCCCTGTCAGTGAATGCTGCTTAGCACTTTAGTGTTTCAAGCTAGACCAACTCATTTTGATTCTCCTAAGTTACAACTCGAGTGGAAATTTACTAATATTTGTCTTACAAAACATTAATCTCCTAGGATGCACAAATGATTTCTCAGTTTTTAACCCCTTGGAGACTTCCATTGTAACTTGCACTAGTACAGAGATGTGTTTAATGGGGCCACTGGTGGCTTACTTTGCTGATAGTGAAGCAACACTAGCTCTTCAGGCAGAGAGTTGAGATTTCTGATAGGGCAGAAAATGCCCTGATCTATTATATCCCACTTTAGAGCTATTGTATTTTGGTTCTTAGCTATCTTTTAGGAATGATAAAAACGATATCGCAAAAATACATATGCTGTGCTGTTTGCTTAGTCTGTGAAAGTGATTTAATAAATAGACACCTTAGGGTCGAGATTTAACACACTCAAAACCACTTTTCCATAGTGCCCTCTTTCCTTGCTAGAATCAAAAGTCAATAACTTAGGACATTATTCTGGTTAGTAGGCTATTAGAAGAAATAGCAAGAATTCATCCTGATTCTTCTTTTTTAGCACCCAGAAGTTAGTTGACTAGGTGGTGTCTAAAGTATGAGAGGAATCAGGACTGATTCATGGAACTCAGAAGGCTGTTGGAGATGTGAAACTACATCTTTTCTTAATCATGTTTCTGTTTCTAGGTCCTAGAGGTCAGGACAGACAGTGAAACATAACTCTCCCCGATAGCTAGCTGGAGGTTAGGTTTGCAGCACATCAGTTCCACTTGTGAGACCACAGTGATGACTTCGCTTTCCAACAAGTCTTGGAAACATACCCAATCAAGGAGTATATCATGGAATTTATCTCTGCCTGCCAAGACAGAATCAGTCCAAGACACTGCGTTGCTTTTCAGTTGGTTTCATTGTCAAACAACAATTCTCTGGATTAGGCTCAGGGTTAGTAAGGAGCACACACAAGTTGTTTTCATGCAATCTAACAGACATGACAACCCAGAATTGAAACAGAAAATACAAAAAAAGCAGGGACCATACCTGAGTAATTTCTGAGGTTCCCCACCCGGAAAAGTTTCCTTGATTATGGCGAATTCAGCATGCCACTTTGGTTATATTCTAATCACCGTATCAAACTCCAAAGGTTCAGTGGCTGTAGGTTTGGTTTACAATTCCTGGGAGTTAAAGTTTAACTCACCCTGTCTCTTGCATCCACACAGCCCTTTGACCAGGTAATTGGGTCACTAAGGCCTGAACAAAAGCTACAAAACTGTCTTCCTGCCTTGTTTAAAAAATGAAAATATATTTCGCATTACAACCATGAGGATCTAGATTATGAACATAAACGCTAAGGTTGAATTCATTTCATTTTAGGTGACTAAGCTTTGCTTTACATTGTCACCCTATTTATTTGCTATGTCAAAGTGATATACTGAGGAAGGTAATCTAGGAGAACATGTTGTGCCACACATTTTCTATTGTGATTTTGCATGGAGAAAAGTGTACAGTTTTAGGTCAAGTATGCAGATAAATGCTGGCTTTCAAACAGAAAATACAAAACAAAAAACAAAACAAAACAAAAAAGCCATTTATATAACCAAGTAGCTGAATTCAGGCCAGATCAGGTCGGGGGAAAAACATTTCACTTGGTAGGAGATTGCTCATTCAGATTTGAAGAGGGAGCTTGCTGTTATATAAGAGCCAGTGCTGTTGTTCATTGCTTGAAATCTCAGTCGTCACTGTGCTTAAGGAATAGATACCTTGTCTTTTGTAAAAATGTAAACTTTATTGTTAACTTATCCAGCATGAGCACCAGTCTAAATAATAAATTTTTACAACATAAAAAGAACAAAACCCCTTACTTTTGAGTGATTTTTCTTTCTTTTTTCTTTCTTTTTTCTTTCTTTTCTTCTTCTCTCCTCCTCCTCCTCCTCCTCCTCCTCCTCCTCCTCCTCCTCCTCCTCCTCCTCCTCCTCCTCCTCCTCCCCCTTCTTCTTCTTCTTCTTCTTCTTCTTCTTCTTCTTCTTCTTCTTCTTCTTCTTCTTCTTCTTCTTCTTCTTCTTCTTCTTCTTCATTTAAGGCTTGTAAAACACAGGCTGTAAAACTGGAATTAAGGAATAGATTCCCTTGGCTTCAGGTCAAGTAAGAAGAGTTTGATTTCCAGGAAGCCAACTTTGGGCATTTTTTTATCTATAGCAAAATGCAAACAAGTAAGCGATGCAACCGATCATTGAAGAGTGCCTTTGATTAGAGAGAAGATTAAAGATCTATTTATTGCAGTAACTATTCTGCCTACAGCTTTACTTTTGATTGATGTTCATGTTTTTTCCCCAGTGAGTACATTCCTGTTCTAACAAAAACACTTCTAGAATTATTGATTTGCTCTGGAATTGTGCTTTTGGAGAGTCAGTTAGGCCTACCAGTCACTGTTTCTCACATACGGACATTTTAAAGCTAAATGTCTCTATTTATTTCTTCTAGGGAATGGATCTGCTCATCAAGAACCTTATTAGTTTTCCCAAGAGAAGCTTAACCAAGGCTTGTCTGGCTCCCCAGTGAGTGAGGAATTCTAACTTCGTGAGAATCTGATCCTACAAAGAATTGTTGATATTGAAAGGCTTAAGGTCCTGGCTGCAGGGGGTCCTGATTGTGTGGTAGGTGGCTGGGCTGTGATAAGTGAGTATTTAAAAATATATATATATATAGGAAAGCAGAGCCCCTTAGGTAGTTGGTGGAGACAGAAAAACATAACACACACACACACACACACACAGAGAGAGAGAGAGAGAAAGAGAGAGAGAGAGAAGAAGAGATAGATGATAGAGAAAGACAGACAGACAGGATTATTTCTTAACAGGATTATTTCTCCCTTTTAGTTGAAAATAGTTTCAAGTTTAAAATGTGCTTCCTTTGGCTAACTCATGGAGTGGCACGGCTGAGCAGCAGGGAATGGTTTCCTTCCTAACTGTCCGAAGACTGTGGCTTGCTGCCACCTCACAGTATCTCTGGAGAATAGCCTAAGACACAGCACTAGCAAAAGATCCAAATTTAAAACCTGAAGTCTGATCTTTCCTGGAATGCATGTCACTTTTGCAGCAGCAAGCAGTTAGCTTTATCTAAGTGGAGCCAGTGAAAGTAATGGATGACCAGTCTTAACCAGCACCACAGTTCACATTGTTCTAATTCTACACACTGGCTGGGCAGCTTCAACCACTCTCATCTAATCCAGGGTCTAGGGGCTGGAATTCCAGAATCAGGTGCCCAAAGGATCTCTTTTTTTTTGATTATGTCCATGCATGAATTTTCTTGATATGTGGCCACAGAAAGAGAAAATTTTAAATATATTTAAATGTTTTTGTTTATGTATGTGTGTGGGCATATGCATGCCACAGTATGAGTGTATAGGTCAGAGGATAATTTTCAGAAGTTGATTCTCTCTTTCAACCATGTGTGTCATAGGGATCTAACACAGGTGCCAAAGCAGACCAGGTGTGTTGGCAGGTGCCTTTACTACATCTTGGTGGTCAGAGACCTTTATACTCTCCAGGGCACTACACTCATGACCAGCTGTAACTTTGATATTTTCAAAACCTATTTTTAATGATGGTTCTTAAATGTCTTAACCTTTCTAGCCCACCACCCACTAGAGGTAGTGGAAAGAAAGGGAGAAGCGGACCTACTTAGAAAGCTTCTTTGGTTTCAGCTCCTTTGTCAAAGATCAAGTGACTATAGGTGTGTGGGTCCATTTCTGGGTCTTCAATCCTATTCCATTGATCTACCTGCCTGTCACTGTACCAATAACATGAAGTTTTTAACACTACTGCTCTGTAGTACTGCTTGAGGTCTGGGATGCTGATTCCCCCGTAAGTTCTTTTACTGTTGAGAATATTTTTAGTTATCCTGGGTTTTTCGTTATTCCAGATGAATTTGAGAATTGCTCTTTCTAACTCTATGAAGAACTAAGTTGGGATTTTGATGGGGATTGCATTGAATCTGTATATTGCTTTTGGCACGATGGCCATTTTTTACTATATTAATCCTGATTTTTTCCATTTTCTGAGGTCTTCTTCGATTTCCTTCTTCAGAGACCTGAAGTTCTCGTCATACAGATCTTTCACTTGTTTGGTTAAAGTCACACCAAGATATTTTATATTGTTTGTGGCTACTGTGAAGGGTGTCATTTTCCTAATTTCTTTCTCAGCCTGTTTATCCTTTGAGTATAGGAAGGCTACTGAAAAAAGATAGCCTTTTCAACAAATGGTGCTGGCTCAACTGGAGGTCAGCATGCAGAAGAATGTGAATTGATCCATTCTTATCTCCTGTACTAAGCTCAACTCCAAGTGGATCAAGGACCTCCACATAAAACCAGACACACTGAAAGACATGCTTCACTCTGTTCATAGCAGCTTTATTTATAATAGCCAGAAGCTGGAAAGAACCCCTATGTCCCTCAATGGAGGAATGGATACAGAAAATGTGGTATATTTATACAATGAAATACTACTGAGCAGTTAAAAACAATGAATTCATGAAATTCTTAGGCAAATGGTTGGATCTGGAAAATATCATCCTAAGTGAGGTAACCTAATCACAAATGAACACACATGGAATACAGTCACTGATAAGTGGACATTAGCCCAGAAGCTCTGAATACCCAAGACACAATTCACATATCAAATATTTCCCAAGAAGAGGGAAGGACAGGGCCCTGGTCCTAGAAAGGCTTGATGCACATTGTAGGAGGTTACCAGGACAGAGAAGTAGGAGGTGGTTGATTGGAGAACAGGCAGAGGGAAGAGGGCTTATGGGACTTATGGGGAGAGGGGAGCCAAGAAAGGGAAAATCATTTGGAATGTAAACAAAGAATATAGAAAATAAAAAAATAAAATAAATAAATAAAAGAAAGCTTCTTTGAAGCAACTCCCATCTGTGTTGTATGGAAATCAGCAGTTCAGTTCACGGGTTAGCAACAGCAGGTGGATCCACAGAAAAACATTTCACTGATGCACCAGTCCAGTTCAGTAGAGTCAGGTTAGCAACAGCAGTGTCATGATCTAGCAGAGACAACCAGGCTTTAGCCTCGGCTAGAGGCAGCAAGAGGGACCAGGAAGAATGTGAGAAGTTCTCAGCTGTGTCTCTCTTAGGGAAGAAAAGATCATCGAAGACACAAGACCTGTAAGCGAGGCACAGCTAGCTCTGTAAGCAAGCCTAGCTCAGCCCCCATTTATACCCTCCAAACATGATGTGTTCTCCACATGTTTTGCCCCAGCATGTATCTTGACTCAGCTGACATCACTCTGTCAACCATCACGTGACCACAGAAGCAACAAGAAAGCCACCAAACACCACCATACATTTTTGGTGCATTTCCCTCTATGGAGTCCTGACAACTGCAATTCAACTACAAAATGTTAAGGTGGCCCTGTCATGTGCTTGCTTTAGCAGAACAGCCTTTCACCTATGTGTGCTTCAGCTAAATGTTCCTTCACGTGTTTGCCCCATCAAAACACCATCCAACCAACTTTCCAAAGAACCCTTTAGTTTCCACTGCAACCTGCTCTAACCTAGCTACCTTCAAAAGAACCTACTTCCAAATGTCATTAAATTGATGCTTAGTGTTTTAAGATGAAATTTAGGGAGAAAGCAAACATTCCACGTCCAACAGTTTCACATAAAAAAGCACACTGTTCTAGATAAAGGCATGGCAGGGAGTGTTCATGTTAAGCCATAACTCACATTTAATTCACAAGTGTCAGTAGCAATATTGAATTCATTTTATTCATGAAGGCTGGCAGCAATAATGAATTGGGTACCATTGTTAGGTTATTTATCTTTATTTTCCGAGCCATTTTATTATATCAGTAGGGATTTATTGACCAGAAATAGAGCAAGACACAGCCAAGCAGTCCCTTTGAGGAGGGCTATTCACTCATGGTGGATCAGTCCTGGACAAAGAATCCACCAAATTAGAGTGGACAACACATGACCTTTATTCCATCTGTCTAACCGTGGAAGTTCACTATTGTCACAGTGACATCATTTGCTTTTATTTTGCAAAAACAGACCCAGTTCAGTGGAAGGGACTGGCAGCAGAGATGGGCTGAATCGGGTAAGCACCTGATGTAACCACTCTCCTCAGTCTTTCATGCAGCAATTATTTGGCTCTTTTGTTTTTTAAATCCCGTCCTCATTATTTGGTTACATGTATACTAAAAATCATCGATTTTTTCCTCACTGGCAAAAATAAAACATAAAGCTTTGGAAAACCAGTAACATGATCTAAAAACCGAAGATTACCAACTATTAATATAAGAATTTTCCTTACCAGCCAGCATCCCTTTCCCCCCTCCCATCTCAAAGAAATCTTTCTTCATTTATTTCAACTTTCTAGGAACTTGACATTCAATTTGGAATGCATGGAAGGTGGATGTGGGTATATTATTAACTAGAAGCATTCTGCAGGATACGATGTGGGGCAGAACCTTAGCTCCTTTCCTTGCTTACTCTACAGAAAGGACACAGATCGCAGAGTTAGACTTGGGATTCCCATGCAGGCCATATGACTTAGGGGCTGTATAATGTTTCCATGACTTCTCTGGCTTTAATAAGGAAAATGCCTCCATCTTCCTCACAGATTAGTCATCGTAATTATCACAATAATTAATCATGATAATTAGCCAAGTAAGTTGGCTATGTGTCCACAACTTGAAAAGAACACAATGTAAGTAAAGAGCTGAACGACTGTGAAGTAGGTTGTGCGAGCTTCCTACCAGGCTTTGTCAATGCAACATCTGTGACCTCAAGCATTTGTGCTTGCTTTTTGGTAACTTCCAACAGTCCAGAGTCAGTTGAGGTGGGTTAGAATCCATCTGTTTTCAGAATAGTTTGGGACAGGAATGTAGACTTTTGAAAAACTAGTGGTTTTGTAGCTACAGCCATCTAGTGTCCAGTTGACTAAAACACACTCACTGTGCTCTCCACACACACCTCTAGCTGCATTTGGTTTGCCCACAGCACTGTAATAACAGTTCATTGTTACAAAATTGAGGAATAAACAAAATTGTATATGACATCTAGACTACATATTGAATACAGTAAACGAGAGGTCTGAGGATCTTGTCTTTAAACCAGAGTTGAAAATCTTGTTCCTGTCAATCATTGCTCCTTCCAATGGTCACTTACTCTTCTGGCAAACAATTGTTCTCAGATTTAGTGATTTAATATCACCCACATTGAAGAATATTCATTTCCTTTAGACTATCTTTATTGTTAAATATATTACTTTATAATTATTTAGTGTGTGTGCACATGTACAAGTACATGTGTATGCATGTGTGCATGCATGTGTATGTGTGCATGCATGTGGAGGTCAGAGTGAGTTCCAGGACAGTCAGGGCTACATGGAGAAACCCTGCCTTGAAAAAACCAAAAAAAGAAAAAAAATGTATTTTTATGAGATCAATAAGCTCAAAAATAGATACTGATTTTTGTAAAATAAACAACTTCAGAAACAAATCTAGTTAAATAATCTGTTATTTTCTTCTAGTAATATCAGAAAATATGTGTCCTCAGGCCTTTAATCTATGTACTTTAATATGCTTTAATCTCTCTCTCCCCCAGTAAGACATTTGCATTTGATTTTTTAATTAATTTTTTTAATTTACTAAATACTGGGTTGCATTATGACATTTTTAGACATGTATCATTGACTGTTCTCTTTACTGTAAAGAAAATAAGCCCAGGTTAGCTCATAGTGTTAGTCTTCCTATGTAGTTGGCATCCCCTTCAATTCTTTCAATCCTTCCCTAACACTTCCACGGGGATCTCTGATCTCAATCCAAGACTTTGCTGTACGTATCTGCATCTGTCTCAGTCAGCTGCTGGTGGAGCCTCTCAGAGGACAGGCATACTAGGCTCCTGTCTGCAAACACAGCATGGCATCAGTAACAATGACAGGGATTGGTGCCTGCTTGTGGGATGGATCCCAAGTTTCATTTGTCACTGGTCAGTCATTCATTCCATCAGTCTCTGAAGCTGTAGAGGGCTCCCTGCACACCTTTCCTGGCCCAAGTATGGGGTGAAGAATTCAGTGAGAGTCACTGGCTACAGAATGTACCTGCCAGGTAGTGACTGAAGCAGAGGGCTTTGAGAATCTGACAGGTGGACCTTATGGCTAAGTGTCCTTACCGCCTCTCATTTCTTTTCTCCTGGTCCTTATTTTCATCACTCTCCCCTTAACACATTGTTCTACTGGACTAAGCATCAAATGAACACAGCTTGGCTCCATGTCTTGACACACAGCTAAGTGCTATCTGGCTTTAGGAGAAAATGGCACTGGGAACAGTTGGCCTCTGTTTAACAATTGTCTGTTACCACTGGCTGATCACCATACACTTCCATCATTACCAAAGGGGTAGCTGAGGTCCAGATCACAGCGCTGGGCCTGACGCAGAAGCCTCCCAGCAGTGAAAGCCTACAGCTGTTTCTTTCTAAGACCCTCTCCACAACACCCAGATTCTACCAGCTCATTGTTGAATGAGCACCTAGGGGGCTCGCATACTGGGTAGAGGTAAAGTTCTGGGCAAGTAAGAAGCTCAAAGGTAGGAGCTCCAGTTCACAGGAAGAGAAATTGGGGAACATTGTTGGTTTGAGGAAACTGGGTTGCAGAAAGAAGCTAAATAATCAGAGCTAATGAGAAGTTCAACTTGAAGATGGACATGACAAAACACAAAGGAGCAACCTTAAATTTGTCTTCAGACCTTAGACTGTGTGCTCACAATTAGATCACACTCGGATGCTGTGTGCAGTAGCAATGCTAAGAGCATGGTGAGGAAGCTGGAGAGCATTTGGCCTTTCAGGCTAGATTTATTGGCTATTTAATTTCACCTTCTCTATTTCCTGATGAAATCTTAATGGAATTATATTAATTTCATTAAAGAAATTACATTTCTTAGACGCCTGATTCTACCAGCTCTTTGTGGTATGAGCACACACACACACACACACACACACACACACACACACATACACACAAAACTATATATAATATAGTCAACTTTTTGCAGTGCTAGAGAGTAAACCTAGAACCTGACACATGTTAGGTATGTTACCCATCATTGAGCTATAAATCACTTAGATTTTCAAAGTTTTAATGTATAATGTCTGTCTTTCAAAAAATAGAGTATTTCAGGATTAATTAATAGAATTACAAAAAGCATTTAATATATTTTCTGGCATAAAAGGGTACTGTGGATGTTAGTTAGGTTATTGAAGAAAAGCATGGCTTATAATTATATAGTTTCATTATCCAGAAAAAAAATATTAGTAAAAAAGTGTTCTGGATAGTTTTGTGTCTACTTGAAAGAAGCTAGAGTCATCTGAGAGAAGGAAACCTCAATTTAAAAAATGCCTCCATAAAGTCTGCTTGTAGGCAAGCCTGTAGAGCAATTTTGTAATTAGTGATTGATGGGAAAGAGCCCAGCCCATTGTGGGTGGTGCTATCCCTGTGCTGGTGTTCCTAAGTTCTATAAGAAAAAAAAAAGCCTTAGTAAGCCATGGAGAGCAAGCACTCCTCCATGGCCACTGCATCAGTTCCTGCCCCCAGGTCCTGGCCTCTGTTTGAGTTCCTGTTCTGACTTTCTTTAATAATGAACAGTGATATAGAGGTATGAACCAAATTAAACCCTTTCCTCCCCAATTTGCCTTTCATCATGATGTTTCATGATAGCAATAAAAACCCTACCTAAAACAGAAGAACAGAGAAAGTCACTTATCTTGTTATTTGACAGAACATACAAGAGATACGAGGACTCATAAACCACATGTAAGTATAACTAGCCACACGATAATGTGCTTAGCATGAAAACTACCAATAGTCTGCCTTATCTAGTGGTGAAAGAGTTGGAGAGGAAGGCAGATTAAAGTTGAAAATGTCTTCCAGGTTGTATTAAATTTGGCCAGCTACAAAACTGCTAGGTTTTTGTTGCTGGAGATCTTTTGGCCTGGCTATGCAGATTACCCCTGACTCATTAATGCTTCATGGTTTAGCAATGTGGGCAGCTAATCTTACAGCCTAGCCCAGTGCTGTTGACTAGCTTGGAAAATGAGCCCTGCCTTAATGGACTGGTTTGCTTCAAGGGGACAGTCCAGGAAAGCATAGTTTAACGGCACACACAGTTCAGCAAGACCTACTTACAGCAGATTCTCTGAGTTCAAACATCTGACTGAGGGCTTCATGGCACAAGAGTTGTTTGCTTGTTTTTGTTTTTTGTTTTGTTTATTTTGTTGTTTTATTTTATTTTCCTTAAAAGAAAAAAATACACTTAGCAAGGAATTAGATTTCAACTTCCCCATTCATTGACATTATACATTCTATGTATCCATGACCAAGAACATTTCATGAATGATTTTTATCTCATTAAGACCACGATCAGTGTCAGACAAAATGAGCAATAATTCATACAAAGAAAGATTTCAGCCTATATCCGAGTTCTGGCAGGGTTGATCATAATTTCTAAAATTTCACTTTCATTTGTCAAATGGGGACTTCTTATCTACATTCGGGGTGCTCTGAGGACAGCTTGGGAGGAATATACTTTGCAGTGGTGTCTTAGGGTTTTACTGTTGTGAATAGACACCATTATTAAGGCAACTCTTATAAGGACCAACATTTAATTGAGGCTGGGTTACAGGTTCAGAAGTTCAGTCCATTATTGTCAAGGGAGCATGGCAGTGTCCAGGAACGCATGGTGCAGGAGGAGCTACCTCTTTATCTGAAGACCTCTAGAAAGCTGGCTTCCATGTGGTTAGAAGGAGGGTCTCATTGCTGACCCCCATAGTGACGCACTTCCTCCAACAAGGCCGCACCTACTCTAACAAGACCATACCTCCTAATAATGCCACTCTCTGGGCCAAGTATATTCAAACCAACACATTCCACTCCCTGGCCCCCACAAGCTTGTTCAAACACATGAGCATATAGGAGCCATACCTAGCCATAGCATAATAAAAAATACATTTAGTTCAGCTTACAAAGTTCCTAGAGTATACAGCAATCTCAACAATCTTAAAAACCCAAAGTTTAGTTTCTTCTGAAAGTCATCCATTCACTTCACTGTAATCCCCAAAGAAAGACAGGAAATCAGCTGTGCTAACTCCAAACTTTGCATCTCCATGTCTGGTGTCAAAGCAGTCTTCAGATCTCCAACTCCTTTTTCATTTTTGTTGACTGCAACAAACTTCCTTCTCCTGGGCTGGCCCCATTCCCTGTTAGCAGCTTTCCTCAGCAAGTATACCATGGCTCTGGCATCTTTAACATCTTGGGGTCTCCAAGTCAGTTTCAACTTCACAGCTTCTTGTTCTATTGTCTCAGATCTACGTATGATCTTCTGGGTGCTTCCAAAGGGCTTGGGTTGCTTCTTCAGCTCTGCCCTCTGTAGCACTCTAGGCTCTAGTTGACTCTACTCCACTGCTGCTGCTGTTCTTAGTGATCATCCCATGATACTGACATCTCCAATACACTGGAGTCTTTCACTACAATTAGGCTTCAACAATAGCTCTCATAGGCTCTCTTCATGGTGCCAAGCCTCCTTTGCATGACCCCTTCAATCCTGGGTCATCAACTGCAACTGAGGCTGTGCCTCCACTATTGGCCTTCCATGGCCTCTCACAGTGCCAAGCCTCAGCTGCTCTCCATGACCCCTTCATGTCTTTAAAACCAGTACCACCTGGGTGACTCTTCCACATTATCAAGTACAGTTCTAGCATGAGATACAGACTTAGCTATCTCTGGGACATAATAGCTTCTTTGTTCTCTCAGAAAACATTTCCTAGAAGATTTTTGCCTCAGTGATGCTGGTCTCTTCTTAATCACCACTAATTTCTTAGCTTCAGCTAACCAGAACCAATTGTCCCAGTAGTCTCTTGTTCTTGACTCTAAAGCCAGAGCCACATGGCTGAAACTGCAGAGTTCTGCTGCTTGCTGGAGCTGGAACATGCCCCCTGCCTTGTTCTATTACATTATCATCAGCTTTCTGTTTTCCAGATCCTTCACCGCCAAAGCTTGGCTGTCCTGGAACTTGCTCTGTAGATTGACCTTGAACTCAGAGACCCACAAGGCTCTGTGTCCTGAATGTTGGGATCAAAGGTGTGTACCATCACTCCTGGACTTAAGCTTTTTTTCTACTTCTACTTGCTTTATACCAGGCTGGACTTGAACTCAGAGATCTGCTTGCCTCTGTCTCCTAGGATTAAAGGTATATACTACCCACCATATTTGTACCTATGCTTAGCTGGGTGGAATTTTGCCCCAAACTCACCACTTCCTTCATAAGTGGATTGCTGCTATGCTGGCAGGTGCATTTTCCCATGATGCTTTACTTCGTGGCCTAATTGTTGCATCTTGAAGGAAACTCAGCATTAGAGATTTTATCTTTCCTCCTAGCCAGTAGCCTTATTGAGTCTACATTGATGGATGACTGTTCTAGATGAGTTTCCCTACCAGAAATGCTTGGAAATTATAATAGCAATAATCCAAACAGCAGCTACCTCCTCCTTACTCCTCTCTTTATTTCTTTAATAATTTATCTTAGTGTCTTAGTTCCTCTCGATTGGTGGAAAACCACCATGACCAAGACAGCTTATAAAGGAAAAAAAATGTAATTTGGGACTGGTGGTTACACAGCTTCCATTTTAAGGATTAAAGTGGGGAGCATGGTGGCAGGCAGGCATGACAGGAGAGCAGTAGCTGAGAGCTCACATCTTTATCCCCAAGCAAGAGATAGAGAGAACTAATTGGGATTGAAGTGAGCTTTTGTAATCTCAAAGCCTGCATCCTGTAAGAATACACCTCTTCCAATAAGGCCACACCTCCTAATCCTTCCCAAACAGTTTCATCTGGGAATCAAGTTCTCAAACATATAAGCCAATGGAGACTGTTTTCATTCAAACCAGTACACCTAGTTGCGGTTTGTTTGTTTCTTCCTATGTTGGTTTCATTCATTGTTTTACTGAAGACTATAAACTCGATGGTGTTAGTTTTGTTTGACTCATTTCTTTTGTATGTTTTGGGCATATGGTTGGGAAGGAGGAACAAAGAAAAGTGACTAGGCTTGGTAGCATACTGAGCAGACAAGAAGAGATACAATCAAGGAGACAAACACATGAGACAGAAAGAGGAGAGCAGAGCTCAGTGTGGTTCCAGCCTGGAAGTCCTGTGAGTCTGCTGGGGATGCTGCTGGGGTGCTCTTGGGGATGCTGCTATGGGTGCTGCCTAGGATGCTCCTGGGGATGTTGCTTGGGATGCTTCTGGGATGTTCCTGGGGTGCTCCTGGGGATGCTCCTGGGATGCTGCTGGGGTGCTGCTGGGGATGCTGCTGGGGATGCTTCTGGGATGTTCCTGGGGGTGCTCCTGGGGATTCTCCTGGGATGCTGCTGGGGTGCTGCTGGGGATGCTGCTGGGGATGCTTCTGGGATGCTCCTGGGGGTGCTCCTGGGGGTGCTCCTGGGGAGCTGCTGGGGATGCTGCTGGGATGCTCCTGGGGGTGCTCCTGAGGTGCTCCTGGGATGCTCCTGGGGGTGCTCCTGGGGATGCTCCTGGGGATGCTGCTGAGGGTGCTCCTGGGGATGCTCCTGAGATGCTCCTGGGGGTACTCCTGGGGGTGCTGCTGAGGGTGCTCCTAGGGATGCTCCTGGGATGCTTCTGGGGTGCTGCTGGAGTGCAGAGTCAGTGGGGATGCCTGGCTTTGCACTTTTCTAACAAGCTCTCAGGTGTTGTCAACCTGCATGAGAGAAAGTGCTGATCACTACCGTAAGAACAGGACAAGGGATCTGTTGGAGCAAGCTTACTAGGTGACTAGGACACATATCAAAGTCAAAGAACTGCTGAGAATAATGAGCAGAAAGTAGAGAAGTAAGAGACACATGGAAAGGACCAGCAGAACTGGAATTCAGCGAATATCAAGGGAGAGTCAGGGAGACCGAGATCAATGCTGACCATGCTGACTTGGAGTGCTAGGATTCTCCGGGGAAACATCAGGATTTTTTATTTAGATCAAGGAAAAATGGTTCCTTTGGCATCGATCCCACCATCATTAGGCTTCACATTTCAAATGATAAATTATGTGTGCCATTCGATTTAAAGCCTACGTGCCCTAGCACCTTCTGAGGGCCTCAGGACTTTTTGATAAGCAATACACACAGATTTTCTAGCACTGATTATTGCTTTTTGTAAAGAACCAATTATGCCTGTCAAGTATACATCTGTGAGAAATAACTGACCCATCATTATAGGTAAACACACACACAAACATACATACATGAACAGACATGCTCAAATACACACATACATACACAAGCATATACACATTTACACATGTACACATACATCCATATACAAATACACAAAAATGAAGGCAAGCACATACAATATACAAACACACACATAAACACACACATACATACAAACATACACATACACACATACACATACATACACACATGCACATACATACACATATACACATACATATACACAAAAACATACATACACAAACACATATACACAAACACACACATACATACATAATACATACATGCACATACATACACATGTATATACACAAACACACACACATACACAGGCAAAGAGACAGTATTAGGCAACATATGTTTAGGATTCATATTTCTGTGTTCCATTTATTGGCAAGATTGTATTTTGACTGCAACGTCTGTGTCTTAATATTACCTGGTAAAGATGGGAAGAGAATGAATTAGGGTTTTGGCCTTAGGCCATGGCTGTATACTATTCTGAAGGAATTTAATGACAGAAGAACCATTAAATTTGCAGAGCTGTGAGAAATTGTATCCCATGGATGGATTCCAAATTCAGGTCATACTTAAGGGGATGCTGAAGTGGCTGATTTATTCACTCAGTAAGTATTTTATTAGTTGATTGGCCATTATATAAAAGTGAATCAAACAGATTCAATACATATTTGGTGTCTGTTATATAAAAGGTTCCTTTTTTAGGCACTGGGTGGAACAGGAGACAGACACCTGAACATCATCCTTAGGGTACTTTCAGCAGATGCTTAAGACAGGTGCCTGAATAATTAATGTAAGTCATGCAAGTATACATCTTACTAGAGAGCCAGCCAATAGGAGGCCAGGAAGTTCTCAGGAAGTGTTTTTTTTTTTTTTTTTTTTTTTTTTTTTTTTATCAGCCTACACTATGATTCAGATTTGGAATTCAGTAATTTCCTCAAAATGTAAAATAGACACAAACTTTGACCTTGCTATCATACAAAATTCATGCTGCATCCAGATGTCGATCAAAGGTCTATGGATCTTGAAATATTTACAATTTTATTAGTTCCTTTTCTATGGCAAAGTGAACAATTAGCATCATTGTGAATCTTAACCTTTTCTTTTCCTGATTGGAGCTAAAACATGAATCATCTTATTAGAGGAATTGGGCTGACAAACCTGTTTATTAATAAAATGCTGGTGTTATTTTATAATGGAATATTTAGAACTGCTAAGAATAATGAGAAATATCTATTAATATGTGCCTCTAAAATGTTGGGTGACAAAGATTAAGTGCAGAAACCTGTAAAGTATATTACTGTTTATTTCACTGGACGTAGTATATGTCTCTGGAGTTGGAAGTACTGTTTGTTTGTTTTTTTCTGGGAGGGTGGGAGCACATATTATACAAGTTCAATATTTACTTATACAATAAAGCACATATTACACAGGTTCGATATTTACCGTGTGCACTTATAGCATTAAATAAAAAGTTAAAATGTAGCAACATCAGTCAAAGCAAAAGAGATGGAGTTCCTCTTTCCAAGAAAACAGACGTGTAGACAGTCTGTTTGTCTATTGTGTAGCACAGATTTGGGTCCAAACACTGAAGAGGCTCTTTCGCAGGGGCTTCAGGGCCCTGTGGAGCATAGGAGCCCTGACGGTATCTGCACTTAGGAAATGGTAACCAGATACATGATCGAGATGGTATAGTACAAACACAAGAGCAGGCAGAAAAAGTGTCACATGACAGATGGTAATGACGGACTCATTGAAGCCACAACTGCACTAGCTCTAGAAGGAGGCCAGATAGAAAAGCCAAGAGACTTCATAGAAATATGGCAAATTTAATGAAGGAAAGCAGTGCCCCATTGTGGGTTCTGTTATTGGTAACGTGTGTAAACTGTCTTGTAAATTCCAATTATATATAGAATGTTCCTATCGTGTAAAAGAACCCTGTATTTTTCCATTTAAAAATAATGTTATTCAGGCGTAATTAACAAGTAACTCTTGTATAAATTTAAGGAAAATAGCTTGATGTTCCAATATGTGTGAGTATTGAAGATGCTGTAATATTATTTCATGTTTTGTATTTTCTCCTGTGTTTTATTATCAGAACTCTTAAGATCTCTGCCTTAGCACAGCTTTTTAATTTTATTTTTTAATTTAAATTATTTCATTTATTTACATTCTAGTCATTGCCCTCCCTCCATCCCCCCTTCCACAGTTCCTCATCACATTCCTCCTCTCTCTTCCCTCCAAGAGAGTTCTCTCCCTTACCTAGCCTCCCCCTTTCCTGGAGCCTCAAGTCTTTTGAAGGTTAAGCACATCTTCTACCACTGAGGTCAGACCAGGCAGATCTCTGCTACATACTTGCCAGGGGCCTCAGACCAACTCATGTGTGTTCCTCATTGGTGGATCTGTCTCTGGGAGCTCCCTGGTGACTGGGCTATTTTAGACTGCTGGTCTTCCTATGGGGGTCACTCTCCCTTTCAGCTTCTTCAGTCCTTCCCCTAATTCAACTATAGTGGTCCCTGACTTCAGTCCAATGGTTGGGTGTAAGTATCTGCTTCTGTCTCAGTCAGCTTCTGGTAGGGCCTCACAGACGACATTCATGCCAGGCTCCCATCCATACTCACATCATAGCATAGTAGTGTCAGGCCTTGGTGCATCCCCATGAGATGGATCTCAAGTTGGAACCTTCATTGGACTGCTTTTCCTTTAGTCTCTTCTCCATTTTTGTCCCTGCTGTTCTTTTAGAAAAGAACAATTTTGGTTCAGGAATTTTGAACCCTGTTCAGGTTAGTAACCCTGTCCCTCTACTTGAGGCCCTGATCTACTGGAGGTGGACCCCTCTAGTTCCCTTTCCCTAATGTTAGACATTCTGGCTAAGGTCACTCCCAATGATATTCCTAAGAATATCTTGCCTCCTGGATCTCTGGTACTTTCTAGAGGGTCCCTCCACGTCCCACTCTCCCAGACAGCTTATTTCCATTCATTTTCTTGGCTCTCTGGGCTTCTCTCCTTTCCCTCCTCACCCCCACCATATCTGATTCTGTTCCCTTTTTCCTCCCCTCTTTTCCTCTCCCACCCATGTCTCTTCCCCTTCTAAGTGAGATTGAAGCCTCCTCACTGGGCATTTCTGCTTGTTACATTTCTTACAGGCTATAGGTTGTATCCTAGGTATTCTGTACTTTCTGATTAATATCTGTGAGTACATAACATGCATGTCTTTTGGGGGCTGAGTTACCTCACTCAGGATGATATTTTCTAGTTCTATCCATTTGCCTGCAAAATTCATGATGTCCTCGTTTTTATAGCTGAATAGTATTCCATTGTGTAAATGAACCACATTTTCTGTATCTATTCTTTGATTAAGGGACATCTGGGTTGTTTCAAGTTTCTGGTTATTACAAATAAGGTTGTTATGGGCATGTCCAAAAGTGGTAGAACTACTTCCAATGTTCTGAGGAACCACCAGATTGATTTCCAGAGTGGTTGTATCAATTTGCAATCCCACTAGCAGTGGAGTGTTGCTCTTTCTCCACATCCTTGCCAGCATGTGCTGTCACTTGAGTTTTTGATCTTAGCCATTCTAATTGGTGTGGGGTGAAATCTCAGGTTTGTTTTGATTTACATTTCTCTGATGACTTAGGACTTTGGGCATTTCTCTAAGTGTCTCTCAGCCCTTCAGCATTCTTTTGTTGTTCTGTTTAGCTCTATATCTAATATCTAAATTGGGTTATTTGTGGTTTTGGAAGTTAACTTCTTGAGTTCTTTATATATTTTGGATATTAGCCACCTGTCAGATGTAGGGTTAGTGATGATTTTTTCCCCAATTAGTAGGTTGCAGATTTTTCCTACTGATGGTGTCTTTTTCCTTTGAGAAGCTTTTCAGTTTTGTGAGGTCCTATTTATCAATTGTTGATCTTAGAGCCTGAGTCATTGGTGTTCTGTTCAGGAAATTTCCCCCTGTGTATCAATGACTCCAAGGCTCTTTCCCATTAGTCAATCAAAGGGATCACGGGGATACAAATTGGAAAGGAAGAAGTCAAAGTATCACTATTTGCAGATGATATGATAGTATACATAAGCAACCCCCAAAATTCCACCAGAGAACTACTACAGCTGATAAACAACTTCAGCAAAGTGGCAGGATATAAACTTAACTCAAACAAATCAGGAACATTTCTTTATGTAAATAGTAAACAGGCTGAGAAAGAAATTAGGGAACAAAACCCTTCACAATAGCCACACACAGTACAAAATACCTTGGTGTAACTCTTACCAAGCAAGTGAAAGATCTGTATGAAAAGAACTTCAAATCCCTGAAAAAAGAAATCAAAGAAGACCCCAGAAGATGGAAAGATCTCCCATGCTCATGAATTGCTAGGATTAGCACAGTGAAAATGGCCATTTTACCAAATGCAATCTACAGATTCAATATCACCCCCATCAAAATTCCAACACAATTCTTCATAGGCATGGAAAGAGCAATTTTCAACTTCATATGGCAAGACAAAAATAATCCAGAATAGTCAAAATAATTTTCAACATTAAAAGAACTTCTGAGGGAATCACCATCCCTGACCTCAAGCTGTACTACAAAGCAAGAATGATACAAACCACATGGTATTGATATAGAGACTGACAGGTTGATCAATGGAATAGAATAGAAGACCCAGAAGTAAACTCATACACCTATGGACACTTGATATTTGACAAAGAATCCAAAAACATACAGTGGAAAGAAGAAAGCATGTTCAATAAATGGTGCTGGTCTAACTGGTGGTCCATATGAAGGTGAATGCAAATAGATCAAATACACAAAGTTCAAGTCCAAGTAGATCAAGGATCTCAACACAAAGCCTTAGCAGGTTTTAAGCATGCAATGCAGTGCTGTGTGTGGTCCTGCTGCTTTGTAGCACTATCTGGCTTTCAAATAGTGCTTATTACTAAGTATATAGTGTTTTGGTTATTCTTAGTGCAGGGGTGAAGAGGATTTTAATAAATAAGGTTTTGCTTTAAGTTTTTTTTTTTGCCCTATTTGTATTAATATCTTTTAAAGCTGACATTTAGTGATTGTAGCTGCCAATGGGACTTAAGGTGACATTACAGTACATGTATATCAAATATGACAATGAGATCAGAATAACTGACATATCTGTCACTCAGATATGCATCATACCTTTGTGTTGAGAACATTTGGACTACTATTAGGAATACCCGTTACCTCTTTTGAACTTCTGTCAAGTGTATTCTAATACTCTTTAACTCTCCTCTCCATCCCCTCTGCTCTATCCAATACCCTTCTAGATTCTTGTCTTTTCTCTAAATCTTTGAGATTAACTAGTCTTCCACATGTACGTGAGAGTGTTTGTGCCTATCTTTCTGTGTGTGGCTCATTTCACTTAGCACAATGTCTTCCAGTTGCATTCATGCAAACCATGTAAATCTCATGGCCCTGTCGTGCTTCCCCCTCTTGATGTGTCTGGGCAGAAGTGTACATCTCATGTACTCAAGGATCACAAGGAACATCATCATATGTTTTGTTAAATCTTATTTACCAAGACTATGAGGCAATGTACTGGAGCACAAGAAATGACTGGATCTTGGATAGTGTCCTTCTCCTTCCTCCAACCCTGACTCCCTCTCAGCTCTTGAGTTCAATTATTCTGGGTGAGCTGCCCCTTTGTCTGCCCCTAAAACACATGGACTAATCCCCATCATAGCATTTATTGATCCATCTTACAAATATGCTCGATTATTCCCTTTCTACCAGACAGTTTCTTAACCCAAGGCTAAGAACTATGTGCTTTTATTTGTATCCTTGTTCTAGAATTCTAGGCATTGAATCACAGTCAGAAGATCACAGAACAATATTCCAGCTGTGGCAAACTTCTCCTCCTCCTCAGTACAGTGCTGATATTTCAAAGTGCTGAATGAAATTAGGTCTATTCAGTATTTTCTGGTTGTTTTCACTCTATTGTGTCTTCAGCAAGAATCTGGAGTGACTTGATTTTGAAGACATCTACAGAAGAGGATCTTGTTTTCTTAGCTTGACCCTCTCATATCTTCCTTCATGCTTACATTATAGACTGTTACCATCTCTAGCGTAACAAGAAGCAAAAGCCGCCATTCACAAACTTTGGATATGAAAAGCAGAATAGGCTAAACTTGTTTCACACACTACCTGCCTCACAGACCGCTAGACTCACAGTAGCTGACTACAGCAGTGGTGTAAAAAGAGGTCAGTGACAAATTTAGGTTCTGATTAAATCAGGTAGCCTGGGAGGCAGCCAGCACATCAGGACAGCACAAGGGAGAAACAGAAGGGCAGGGAGGACATGTTTCCTTCTACTACTCTCTGTGGGAAGTGTTGATTCATTGTTTCTGAGTAAAAGCATATATACTCAAGTAGCTTCAAGTGCTTCAAAATATATTCTAGCTAGGCTGCAGGTAGTAATGCTGATGGTATATCAGACAGGCCAAAAATAATTTCTAGGATTTATTATCCTCATCTTAATACCTTTACACAGCAACTGGGTTTTTCCATGACTTGAATTTTCATGGGCTGAAAAACCAAAAATCTTGATTAAGTAAGCATTTGGAGGGTTCTTATCATTTGAAAGTTCTCTTAGGAAGAATCAGGTCACTGTCTAACACAACATCTGGAGCCAAGCTATGGGGTCCAGAGATAGGGGGTACCAGGCACTGTGGCTCATGTGGTGGACAAGGTCACCCACCAAGTCCCTTATGCTTAGATGAAGTAATTATCCTTTTCTTACCCTCTGGAATTTGGGTTCCATCTCCTCCTGTACCTTCCTTATTGTTCTCTTAAAGCTCATAAAATCTGGGTGGACAGGATGGAGGCTGGAGTCAGTAAGTATCCATACCATCTTCTTATGGAATCTACTGAACTGTAAGCTAAAATGAACGCCTTTCTTCTGTAAGTCACTTAGGTCATGGTGTTTTATTATAGCCACAGAAAAGTAACTAATACAGCCAAGTATGAGTCATTCACAGCTTCTGTTTCAGAGGGACCCCTCCCTCTCCTCACTGTCAGGAGGAGAAAAGTCTGTCCTTTGAATGACTTAAATGTTCTCTCTTTTGCTCTTTCCCTCTGGCCCTGCTTCTTCTCAAGTATTAGCTTCACCCCTGCCACCCAAGGTGGACCATGATAGGAGGCTGCACTGAGGAACAGGCTCACGCCCAAGGTATCATTAGCATGCACTTGGAACCTGTTGTCTGCTGTGATGGTTATTCTCTTAGAATGCTTCTTTGAATGCCATAATCAAATGTCCTTCTTTCTTTCTAGGCCTTCCAAGTGCTTGGTCAGAAGCAGGAAGTGGATAGTGGGTTTGTTATAGGGATAGGCTTTTCCTTTTACTGTGTATATAGGCCTGCTTACTACATATGTGGGCCTGCCTGCTTGGTTTTATTCTTCCCTTCATAGAATAAACATATTGTTGTGAGTCTCAGTCTTTGGCAGTTACTTCACAGAAGCACATGTACAGAGACAATACATGAATAAATGAAGGAAAGTCTACTTCGCTTGAAGCTTTTCAAATATATGTTTGGGTCAGTGTATCTGTGGACTCAGAAAATAGATTTTGCTTTGGCCTTTAAGTCAGTTGTCCTGGCTCCAATTCCTCCATGTCCCTGTGAGTAACAAACAGGCCGTCTCATTCATCTTCTCTCAAAGATTTATTCAAGTGGAGTAATGCATTCTCATTTTAGTATTGATATTAGTATCTTAACATAAACCTGGAAGGTGAAATAACAGAATTAAATGACAGTTTGATGAAGTCTTATTCAATCTAGAAAATTTGTCAGGAGTTTTGGTATATCCTATCTCTGTTACCTCTAGCATCTCATGTAAAGAAGCCTTAGCTACTTCTGGTTGCAAACACTGGACATGGTAATAGCTATATGTCATGATTTGGAAACATGGAACATGATGTGGAACAGCACTTAACAAAATTGACTGTGCAGAAGTACCTTGCAGAGAACTTGCTGGGGTACAAGGCCTGGGACCCATGCCCTGTACAGGTAGTTCTTGGTCATGCTAACGTAGGGACAAATAATGTGCATTTAATATACCATGTGTTCCAGATGATGGGCCATATCTTAACTGATCTGATGTAACAGCTCTTAGGGTAGAAGTTCTCCAGCCTGGCTAGGAAACTGGATCATTGTTAATAATATAGGTCATTGGATCTCTCTGGGAATGTGATTCTGTATCCCTATGAGGAATCTATAAATATATTATCTCCCCACCCCCAGGTAATTTTGTATTGTAACTCTGGGTTCATAACCTCGATTTATATAGTCTTATTTTCCTGTTGATTTTATTTGGGACTTCAATTTTTAAAAGTTCACTCTTTATCTTCCATTCTCTTTAATATATAGGAATAGTTTGCTTTGCTTTTATCTTGTATCTAAATAACTCTGACTCCTGTTTTTAATGATCTTTATTTTTTTACAACTTACATTTTGTTCACAATATTTTTCCACCAAAAGCTCTAGGCTACAATTAACTTGCTATCCTGGTTTGGGTAGGCCTTTGTCTATATTTTCTTTTAATTCTGTGATTTGTTTTGAAAATTATGGCAGGAAGTGTGGTAACCCAAAGATAAGAAATTAAGTCTACCATGAATTGGAAAAATTTCATTTTAGCCAACTCCACAGGTGTCACTCTCAACAAAGGCCATATTCAACTCAGTTTTTGTTCTCAAACACACATACATCTCACTAAATATAATTCAGAAGCACCTCTGAAGTATGATCATTGCTTTCTCTGAAATATAGTGCAGGGGGATGAGAATGTTTTCTAAATCATGAATGGCTGGCAGTTAGTTCTAATATCTTTAAGAGGCCTTGGACATGGCTACATCAGAGGGGTGGACATGGAGGTTGGAGCTGGTTCTCTCATAACCTCCAATGACATAGCTTCCTCTTTGGATGGTACCAGGGGCACAGGCTTTATTTATATGCTCTTTGTGAACACTAGCCATCATTTGAATTTATTCTCCAAATCTGCATGACATCTGAATTCTTGACACATTTCTTCAGAGTCACTATTGTGAGTCTTTAGAAGTCTGGTTTCTTGGCTGTGATAATATGCTCAAATGAATCAGGAGTAGAAAAAACATCATTTGAAATGTATTGGACACTACCTCCAGAAATTTCTGGAAAGTTGGAGAAGTAGGCTCCAACCTTGAGGAGGACCAGGGAAGGTAAGGCATTCTTGTCTGGGTTTCCCATGTCTTATTTAGGGTTTTACTGCTGTGAACAGAGACCATGACCAAGACAACTCTTATAAAGGTAACATTTAATCGGGGCTGTTTTTCAGGTTCAGAGGTTCAGTCCATTATCACCAAAGCAGGAACATGGACTGAACCTGGGCCATTAATTGCAACTGTGACTGCATGTTCACCAATGGCCTTCCATGGCCTCTCACAGTGCTAAGTTTCAGCTGTTCTTTATGATGTTTTCATGCCTTCAAAACCAGTACCACCACCTAGGTGACTCTTACACATTACAGCTGCTGCAGGAGGTACAGCCTTGGCTATCTCTGGAACACAGCTTCTTTGTGCTCTCAGAAAACATTTCCCAGAAGAATTCATGTCAGTTATGCTGCTCTTCTCTTAGTCACCTCTAATTTCTTAGCTCTAGCTAACCGGCATCAATTGTCCCAGTAGTCCCTTCTATTCTTGACTCTAAGCCCAGAGCCAAATGGCAGAAACTGCTGAGTTCTGCAACTGTTATAAGGAAAACATTCAGTTGGGGCTGGCTTACAAGTTTAGAGGTTCTGTTCACTATCACCAAGGTGGGAACATGGCAGCATCCAGGCAGACATGGTGCAGGAGGAGCTTCATCTGAAGACTGCTAGCAGAGTACACACTTCCAGGCAGCTAGGATGAGGGTCTTAAAGCCCACACCCACAGTGACACACCCACTTTAATAGGGCCACACCCACTCTAACAGGGCCACACCTACTCTAACAGGGCCACATCTTCTAAGAGTGGCACTTCCTGGGTCAAGCATATCCAAGCCATAACATTCCAGCAGAGATGGTCTGTTTAGGAAACCAGAACTACTCTAGCAGACTCACCATAGTAACTTTAGGTCTATTGTTCCCATCACTGAGACCTAGAGGTCATATGTGAGCATTCTCTTACCTATTTATTACTCACCTTCTTCTACTTTGATTTCCCAACTGGGAAAATAGTAAGAGATGGAGAATATTCAAATGACAGGCATGTGTTGCAAATGTGCACTGTAGGTGTCCCTTCTTCCAACTGAGGTGTAATGGCAAGAGATGCTTGGTGTCCATCGCTATGTCTTTTCTACTGTATTGTACCAGCCTTTCACTATTCTATTTTGAAGTCTGACTTCTTGAGGTTACCTTTATAAAAATCTCCTTTCTGATGATTCTAAAAGTAATTTTCATCTCAAGGGGCTAGCTTCAATTGCTTCATCTAAAACTGGAAAACATATTGCAGGTATTGGGGCTTATTCAATAAGGATAAACACTTTTGCTTGCAAATAATGCAATTCCACTATAAATATAAATTTTTTAAAAAAAGATATACAGGCTTGTAATTTAGTGGTTTAAAATGTCAGTACTCTGAGGACTTGCTAGATGGCTCAATCAGTAAAGTATGTGCTCAGTAACCATGAGGACCTTGAGTTTAGATTCCTAATATGCAAACAAGAACCCAGTTGCTGTGTCTGTGACATAGGAGGATCCTGACAGTCTCCTGGCAAGCCAGCCCAACTAAGTTAGTGGGCCACAGTAAGAAACTGTCTCAAAAATGAGGGGAAGAATAAAATAAGGAGACATCCAAGGTCAACCTCTGGCCTCCATGCATGCATGAGCATTCATACATAACACACACACACACACACACACACACACACACACACAAACATACTCACACACATGCCCTCATATATCAGGACTTTCGCCTAGAATCTATATAATTTTCTTAGTGTTTATATCCTAATGGCATTTATAATCCTAGGCATGAAAACTTCCAAAGACACATAATAGGGAACTTATTTTCAATGCTTAAGTAAACCTTTCCCAGAAAGCCTCAGGTAGAATAATCAATTTCTGTTTAAGCCTGGCTAATGGTTTATATGCCAAAGGTCTAGCTGGACAGGACAATGGTTGTTTGTATTTTCATCATGGGAGATAATCTACCTCACTGAGGTAGGGGAGAAGATGACTCCTTGTAGTCAATAATGTTTTCTTTAATGTCTAACTTAGCATTCCAGAATGAAGGAAACTGAGCTCACAAGAATTATGCATTTGCAAAAATCACTAAATTGGTCAGTGGCAATTCAGCAATGGTGCCAATGAGAGAGGGTTGAGAACTCTTTCTATGCTGTTTTCCATCTCTACCCTTTATTTCTTTTTACTCAAAAGCTCTTTTGATAAAAGAATATCATCCTGAGTGAGGTAAATCAGACCCAAAAGGCATGGTATGTACTCAGTAATAATTAGATATTACTTCACCCCTCCCCCAAATACAGAATACCCAAAATACAGTCCACAGAACTCAATAAAGGTCAACAAGCTAAAGTGCCCAAGGGAGGATGCCTCAGTCCCACTTAGGTGGGAGAAGAAAGCAATCATAAAAGGGAGGGAGGGAGGGACCTGGGAGGGAAAATGGATGGGGCAAGGGAAGAGGGGAACATGATGTGCTATTGGGATGGGGGGAAAGGACTGAAGCCCTGAGCGCCAGCAGAAAGAATGGAAACAGGCAACCTCAGGAGGTAGGAGGTTGGGGGGACCCTCCAGAATGTACCAGAGACCTGGGAGGTGAAAGATTCTCAGGAATCAAAGGGAAGGATCTCAGATGAAATGCCCTACAGTGGGGAGAGGAAACTTGTAGAGCCCATCTCCAGCAGGAAGACAGGGCATCAAGTGAGGGAGAGGGGGCATCCCACAGTCAGAACTCTGACCCATAATTGTTCCTGTCTGAAAAAAACCTGCAGGGATGGAAATGGAAGGGAGCCTGAGGAAAAGAAGGTCGAGGGACAGGCCCAAAGTGGGATCCAGCTCAAGGGGAGGCCCCAAAGCCTGGCACTATTACTGAGGCTATGGAGCACTCACAAAAAGGGACCTATCATGATTGCCCTCTGAAAGACCCAACAAGCAGCTGAAAGAGTCAAATGCAAATATTTGTACCCAATCAATAGACAGAAGCTGCTGACCCCTGTGATCAAATTAGGGAAAAGCTGGAAGAAGCAGAGGAAAGGGCAACCTTGTAGGAGGACCAGCAGTCTCAATTAACCTGGAACCCTGAGGTCTCTCAGAGAGCATACACCAACCAGACAGCATACACCAGCTGATATGAGGCCCCAACACACAGACAGCAGAAGACTGCTGGGTCTTGGTTCAGTCAGAGATGATGCATACAACCCTCAAGAGACTGGAGGCCCCAGGGAGTTTAGAGGTCAGGTGGGGTGGGAGGTGGGTGGTAGTTGTTAGGGACATCCTGGTAGAGATGTGGTGGGGAGGAGGTATGGGATGTAAAACAGTCTGAGGGTGAACCTGGAGGGGACTATTATCTGGAGTGTAAAATAAATAAATAAATAAATAAATAAATAAATAAATAAATAATAAAAGATAAAATAAAAAACCTCTTTTGAAAGAAAGAATTGCTTTTCAAGTTTTCCATGTCGTCAAGTCCATCACTATAAGATGAGGTTGTGATATAACCTCATAGGCTAGGTTAGTTGGGGGAATTTTAATAATAGAACAAACCATATTTTATGTCTTCTTTGACCGAAGTGTGGGGCACTGCATTGTGTACAGCATGAAAGTTAATCACCTGGAGGATTTTTTCCATAAATTGTTAATATTGGGGCTAACATTCTTAAAAGAGGAAGAGGGAGATCAAGATGAAGTGGTGTGTGTGTGTGTGTGTGTGTGTGTGTGTGTGTGTGTGTGAAAGAGACAGAGACAGAGAGAGAGAGAGAGAGAGAAAGAGAGGGAGGACAAATACACATAGAGATAGAGACAGAAAAAGAGAAATTAAAAAAGACAATGCAGCTGTAGAATAGAAATGAATGATTGTTTGTGAGGCAAGGCTGGTCCAGTTTTGCCAGTTGAAGAGGGGACAGTCTAGAGCCCTTGTCTTCTCTCTGGGTGCAGTGTGAAGAACATTTGTAAGTACTCATTCTTTTTGCCTACTTGTCTCTATGATACTCAAATGTTCCGGCCACAAAGTGCTGGGCAGATGGGGATCCCATGAGCACCTCTTATCATGATTGCTAGCTAAGTGGGCAGTTGTGGTGCCATCCTGTTCAGGAGCAGATTTGTGCGAACTTCCTTTGGTTTCAGTAATCATTCAGCTCTGACAGCTGAGGGTCTAAACAGAAGGTGAAGAAAGGATGCGTGGGAGACAAGCAAGTGACATAAAATGGGCATGACCTGGGAAAACAAGGGAAGGAGAGAAAAAGTCAGTAGTGCTTTATAAAGATCGTCACATATTTTATGGTGCAAACATAGAGGCTGGGTTGGCTAAAGATGTTTCGTTCACATATGGTATTTAAAGAAACTGGACTCATAGTTGTGGGGAGTAGATGAGTGGGTTCCCAGGGTACTGAAAAAGGTTGATTAAAGCATGCAATCTACTCTTAGCTTAAAGAACAATTTTTGATATCTCTGGTAAATAATATTCAAAATAGCTTAATGTTTTTCTATTAAGAAATTGTAAATATATGAAGCGATGGATGTCTTACAATTCTGATATGATTATTACTGAATACTGCAGTATCTCTGTGTAAATATGTGTTTAACTATGTGGCAAGAAGATACTTATTTCTTTTCTCTTATGTACAAACATTTATATTTTTTTTTCTTCTACTCAGAACCTATTTAGATACCTGTGTACATTTGCACGCCTTGCCTTGGTATTCTCTGGTCTCAGATAATTGAATGTGGAAGCTGGCCTTAACAATAACATGCCTATATATTGGTAATTTAGAAGATGTTATGACTTGGCTTCAGGAGAATAGCAGCACCAATCAAATTCTAGCTTACGCCCACTCCTCATTTTTATCCCTTGTTCATATTTGTACTGAGGGACCAAGTTGGCACCAGTTGGTGATATGTAAAAGGTTAAGGTTTACGATACACAATTTGGATGTTGGCTACTTTGAGTTATATGTAAGGTGAATTAGAAGAGCCATCAGTGGAGAAAGGAAAATCAACCATACTCAGGAGTTGAAACTAGGATTTGGGAATTTAGCTCGGTGGTAGAGCGCTTGCCTAGCAAGCACACACGGGGCTGGGGGCTGGGGAGGGAGAATAGTAGAATGGGGAAAAATAAGAAAACTACTTTTGATTAACTTAATTTCTAATGAAAATACCACTGATACATGCTGGAAAAAAATGTCTTCGTAGGTAAAATGCTTGCTTTTGTAAGCATGAGTGTCTGAGTTTGGATGTCCAAAGCCTACATAAAATCTGAATGTAGAGCTTGTGTGCCTATAATCCCAGCACTGGGGAGGCAAACCTAAGAGGATCCTGGCTCGCTAGCCTAGACAAACTGGTATGCTCCATGTTCAATGAGAGACCTTGCCTCGGAAGCTAAGGTAGAGAAAAAGGTCAAGCCGGGTGGTGGTAGCCAAACCTTTAATCGCAGCACTTGGGATGGGTTTCAGTATGACAGAGGCAGGTGGATTTCTAAGTTTGAGGCCAGCTTGGTCTACAGAGTGAGTTCCAGGACAGCCAGGACTACACAGAGAAACCCTGTCTCGAAAGAAAGAAAGAAAGAAAGAAAGAAAGAAAGAAAGAAAGAAAGAAAGAAAGAAAGAAAGAAAGAAAGAAAGAAAGAAAGAAAGAAAGAAAGGAAGGAAGGAAGGAAGGAAGGAAGGAAGGAAAGAACAAAAGAAAAAGAAAGAAAGAAAAGAAAGGAAAGAAAGGAAGGAAGGAAGGAAGGAAGGAAAGAAAGAAAGAAAGAAAGAAAGAAAGAAAGAAAGAAAGAAAGAAAGAAAGAAAGAAAGAAAGAAAGAAAGAAAGAAAGTGGAGGAAATATTTGATGGTGACCTCTGGCTTCCATGCACACAAACCTGTACAACACATGTGTAGCCACATGCATGTAGACACAGCACATACATACACACCTGCCTCTGATGCTCACTTATTCTTTTTCTGTCATTGGTCCGGGAAATACTTATATTCCTGTCATTCATCCTAGATTTTAGTCATGGTAATTTGTTTCTGTCCCTTGTAACCATAAGAGACACTTTTTACTAAGAGTCAGATACGTGATCACTTAAAGTTTATTGTTAGAGATCGCCTGTCGAATGCTAAATTTTATTCTCTTCCAGAGTCCTGTTGAGAGTGAGGTTCACCTAAAGTGCTAGTCCTGACTTCTTACATGTATTTTGCAAGAGTATACTCTCAGTCTATTGAAATAAGTGAATTATGGGTGAGGGAAAATACAGGGAGTCAGGGAGGCCATGTCTTCATTCACATACATGTTACTTTTTGTCTTATGTGTATGGGTGTTTTGCATTCAAGTATGTCTGTCAGCTATGTGTGCAAAGGCTAGAAGAGAGTGACAGATTCCTTGGAACTGAAGTTATAGACAGTTGTTAATGCCATGTGGGTACTGGGAACCACACCTAGGTCCTCTATGAGAGTACTCAGTGCTCTTAACCACTGAGCCACCTCTGAGCCCTCGATGTTGCTTATTTTCAAACTACATTTTAGAAAAAAAAAAGGCTTTTGAAGGAACAAGGTACAGAAAGAAGAAATCAGGTTGGTTTTCAAAAGTCAGTCACAATGATGTCATTATGCTGGGCAAAGGGAACTAAGACTGTAAACTGTTTCCTTGAGAGTAGAGTCAAAGAACCTAGCAGTGATTTGCCTACAGCAAAACACTCAATGATTTTCAAATCATTAACTGAAAATAGGGAAAATAATGAATAGGGCCTCCTTACCACCGATGTGTCACAGGAAGTCCTCAAAAGTCTTTAAATAATCAAAGACCTGGAAGTTGTCTCATGCTGTCTTAGTGTTTTGTTGCAGCGAGGGAATATCATGACCAAGACAACTTAAGAAAAAAAGCAAGAATTGGAGGCTTCCTTATAGTTCAGAGAATGAGTCCATGATCATAGGATCATAGGATCATAGGATGGTAGGAAGGATGGCTTCAGGCAGGCAGGCAAATATGGGTTTGGGGCAGTATATAAGAGCTTAAACCCTGATACACAAGATATACTAGCCTGGTATGGGCTTTTGAAACCTCAACCCCCAGTGACACACCTCTTCTACAAGCAATAGCTGAGATTTAAACCGGGAATCTCTGGATGTCACAGTTCCAGCACAGGGACTGACTGGTCATTGAGGCAGCTGGGGATGAGGTCCCAACACACCTTTTCAAACAACGTCACAGCTCTTAATTCTGCCCAAACAGTTCTACTAATTAGAGGGTCAAGCACTCAAACATATGAGCCCATGGAGGGGGGGAGGTCCATTCTCACTCAAATCACCAAACATGTCTTTTCTTTTTCATGAATGGAGTGTGAACAGCAAGGGAGAACTTTATAAGCTCTTCCCTAACCATTGAACAAGCAAAAAAAGATTTGAATGTGATTTGCATTTCTGCTATCTTTAGTGGGTAGAGAAAGAAAATTACCTTGGTCCCCAAGACAAGATTAGTCTAAATTGTCCTGGGTGTGGCTTGGTGATGTGTAATTTTTTTTTAAGCTCTTGTGTTCTCTCCTTATAAAACCTTTAATCTAGGCTGAGAACAGAAGCAACAAGTTTTAGTAATATTATTAGCTGCTCAGTGCAATCACATGTTCTAAATTTACGATTCTAAAATTACTAGTACAGAATTTAGGACACTGCTTAGATTTCAGGTCACTGCTCCCTCCATCCCTGATTTAGAAAAAAATTCTCTAAGAAAAATCAGCAGCCCAGATTTCTTCATGAAGAAGACAATTTTGAATGGGATTCAAATAGAGGCATGTGAAAAAACATGAAAAGTGTGTTCTGTCTCTTAAAAAAGATACAGTTTGGCCTATGCAAAGGTTATTCTTATGTGTTTGTTGGGTGTCAGACATTTTAGGATTGTGGATTAAAAACGACACAAGGGAACATGTAAAGGAAGAAACCGAAACTGTAATATCTGAGCCAAACCAAGCTGATAGCTGACCAGCTTCCATGTGACCGAATACACCTAGATGTCATGGACTATTAAACGATGTTTTAACATCCAATATAGTTTATAAATTGATAGAGTTTAATTTGTTTCCACAAGGACTTTTAATTTCAAAAGGCTGTATGGGTTGGAGATGTTGCATAGAGGCGCGGAGGAAGGAAGGGAGCCTGCCCTCAAGGAAGATTACATGAGTAACAAGGTGGTCTTTGGAAATGCTCAGAATTTAGGATCACGAGCTATAAGGCGTCTGGCGCACTTTGCCTGATTCCCCACCCCTCCCCCAAATCATAGAATCCTGGCTTTTTGTTTGTTTGTTTTTGGTTATAAAATCTGTGATGCCATAGAAGACAGAATTGGAAAATATTTCAGGGCAACAAAGAGGTGTGAGATGAAAGGCACCAACATCAGTGGGCTGGACTGCTTCATCTTAATATACTCATTTATGGGTCTGATGTGAAAATTCCCAGATCGTTTCTGGATCAACCACTCAGGAGTTTCCCAGCATGAATACCCCTTGAATAAGGAACGGCAAGGCTGTGCCTGACATATGTCAGTCTTTTAGATATATTTTTCTTACTCAAGTCAGGTCTTTCATCTCTGATGACCGAACCATGAGTTCTATTTCAGGATATCATTTTAAACAACATAAACTCATTTACCTGGGAAGCTGCTCATGGGCACCCTTTCTTTCTGTTTCCTACAATGTGAGGAAATGAGAGTTTATTCAAATGAAGATGAATATATTCTTCCTGGAATGTTGGCATTTTAGAGGCATACACAGGGCCTGGGGAAGCTCCTAAAGGGTGACCGAATATACCTGAGGGAGTGTATACACTCAAGACACCAGAGCCATCCCCATGATTTCTAAGGCTCTGTGGTTCCTGATTTTAGTTTACCTGAATGGAAAAGAGCTGACTGAAGGAGAAAGAAAGTATGTCGAATACCCACTGTGTAGGCCTCTATCTTAGGAGGCTTCTCACCCTAGTATTCCTCAAGACACTTTGAAGGAGAAAAACAACGATGCTTGATTTAGAAGATTTGGGTCTCAGGGAATGAAATAGCTTATTTTTTTTTAAAAAGTGTGGTTTAGCACTGGAAGAGCTGTCATTTAAACCCAGGTGTGCTTAGTGTCTGTGAAGAAATCGGTCTCCATTCATTGGTTCTCTGATTCCTTCTTAGATTTACCATGTGACATGAGCCCAGGGACACAGCAGTGTGCAAGAAGACAAAATTATAGCCCCATGAACCTTACTTCAGTGAGGGAGACAGATTATAACAACAGTGACAGCAAAATTATTCAGGGCTTTGTGAGATACACTACCATAGGAGTCAGGATTTTGTTTCGAGTGTTGTGGGGAATTGGTGTTTTAAAGTAAGGATGACACAATCTTGTCTCTTATTTAAAAAAAATGGCACTGTCTGTTTGCATTGGTGATGGTGTAGGGACCTATGAGAGAGTGAAGAGTGGGTAGTTAAGAGGCGACTGCTATGAACAGGAGAGAGGACCCTTGTGGACTAGTCTTGGGACACTGAGGGAAGAGGTGAGAGGAAGGGTTGGTTATTTTACTCATGGCGTCGCCTTCACTACTTCTCTAGGTAAGGGAACAGCTGTCTTATCCAGGCTGGCTTTTCTCTGTCTCCAGGACATATTCTTGTCAATTTCAAACCCAACGAGGAAGATGAAAATGACCAACAACTAGTTCGACAGAGAGGACTTAGGGCAGTAAAACTTTGAGTGTGGTAAACCTCAAAGATCCCTTACCCCTCCTGATGTTTTCCCCTCATTGTCTCTCTTATTAACCTGTTGTAGATTGCTAATTGACAGATCCTTGACTTAAGACTTTTGGAATAGCAATTTTTAAATTTGCCCTCTGTATAATCTCAGTTTCCAAATCTGTTTTAAGGTCTGGAAATATAAGCCCTTCATCTGTGCTGTGATTTCAAAACAGACCAAGACAGCACTTAGATCAGAACTTTCCCAGCACCAGGGAATCTGAGCTAGTCATTGTTGGCCTTAGAGTGAAATGTGCTCATTAACCAAGAAAATTGGAAACTAGGCAGCACTTTCCATTAGCGTGCTGCTTTCTGAAGCATTAATGGACCTTGCCACTGCTCCAGAAACTATTAATAATTCTCCCCTTGGTGCCCAATACAATCCTAGTGACCCGCCATGAGTAGGGCATGTGATTAAAATTTCTTAAATTATTCAGAAGGCATATTGATAGGTATAACAGTAATCGAAGTTATTTTCGTTCTGAATATTGGAAACTAACAGCAGAAACAAATACCCAAGTTGTTACACAAGTGGCTTTTATAGTCTGTCATTTTTCACTCACAAGCTTATTTTTACAGTGCTGGGACTGGAACTCTGGGTCTCTTGCATGGTTATCTTGTGCTCTGCTATGCCAGTGACTCACACAATACAGCAGTGTTTTCTATAACTGACAGGATAAAAGTGCATCTGGATCTTGGGGATCACCGGACTCAAACCAGAAAACCACCTGGAGTTCAGGTATGCTTTTCCTCTTCCTTTCATCCAAGATTTGCCCCTAGTTCTCTACTAGGGAATCAAGGTAAAGGATCAGGCTTCCAGGCAAACACAGCTTTGTCTGTGGCCATGTTACTAATTGCTTTTCCTTCAACAAGCAGTTAACAGTTAATGTGACCAGTTGTTTCACTTGTCTGGAAGAGTCTTGGCTTTGGTGTTGCAAAGTATGGTTGCCCTAAATGCCACACTATTGCATGTAATGTCGGTTTTGGTAGTACAAAGGGACTAGAGCCTGGAAAGATCCAAACTGAGTACAAATGCATACTCTGTGATATAATGGTTATCACAGTCTTGTCTAGTTTGATGTCACTGTTCTTGCCAGGATTATGAAGACAATCGACCACATCATCTAGGAGGCTGCTTCCCATTATTATCATACTTCCTCTACTGCAACAGACATAAAGCCCAGCAAACAAGACAACTGTCCTCCTTGCCTCCTCCAGTCCTAGAGAAAGGCTTATAGCCAAAGCTGGTATTGAACTTGTGTTTCTTGTGCCTTAGCTTCACAGGTGCTGGGATTATGCAGGTGTCATCTGTCACCATGCTCAGTTGCTTTCCACTCTTGAAAAGTGATGGCAGATTTAAATCCAGCATTATATGGCTTGGCCTTCATTACTTGGCTGCCATTAAAGAGAAAACTCTGAGCTGCGATGAGCAATTTCTCATTCTATTCCCAATGTCATGATCTCAGACAAGCAAAAGTATTGTCAGTCTTGGGGGGTTGCCTAGTTTCCACCTCACTCACCAACATTACACAGAGATTTGTTTCTACATATTCCAAAGGTGGAAGATGAAACTTTGTCTCTGACCTTCACAGAATATATCCCCCATCTTAAGGTCTCAAGGCTTTCTATAATGGTCTCCTTTTGCTGCAAACAAAAAAAAATTCTTGGATGAGGAATAAGACATAGAGTAAGTGTTTACAATATGGTTAGCTAGAATGATACTGGTTTAGAAAAATGGCGGTAGTCGGTTCTGACCTAGGCTTCACAGTCTCACCAAACATGGGCAGTTGACTAGGTTTACAGTACCATGCATGAAGTCCCTTTTACTGAATGGATCTTAAGTTGATTTAGACAGTGCTTACACCTTTGGGGCTACCTTGCCAGGCTGACCAATGCTGTGATCCATAGTCTTTACAACTCAGTAAGACTACTGATTATTATTTTTCTTTTGCCAGTTCGCGCAGCATCTTCTACTACCATGGGAGCTAGTCCTTAGGAAGGAGGCTTCTAAGTCAATTCCTTCAAGTTCCATGTCCTAAATATATGGCATGTTCAGCAATATGGTCTTGACCTTTAAACTCTGGCAGGGAACCAAGGGCAAGAGAAATAACCTATATTGTTTGGGGGCATCTCTTGGATTCCCATGATTAAAAGGTTGAAATTCTCATGCCTGGTAGTAGACTTTTATGAGAGAGTTTATGCCTTTTTGAGGGAGCATTATTACCAATTCCATTTTAACCAAACATACATTTATTTTATATATAAAGAATATATACATAACTTATATGTGTATGTATGAAAAACTGTGTATGTATATACATATACTTAAATATTACATATAATTTTGGTAAACATAAAATGTTATTTCCTATGGATTATTTCAAACATCCTTAATGTTATTTATCTCCCTCCTTTCATGTCCTTCTGCATTGCTTTCCTGCCTCCTCCTCAATTAAAGCCCCTTCCCCAGTCTTCCCAATCCTCCCTCCATAGTACCTGTGTCCTGCTGTTCCCTCTTTAGAGCATCCCTTTGCCTCAATGGCCTTATTTTACTCCCCTGGTTTCTGTGGTTATTCCAGACTCTATATTCAGATCTGAAGATTGAGAGCTAGGATTCACAAGTAAGGGAGAATGTGTGGGGTTTGTCTTTCTGGGTCTGAATCACTTTACTAAATGCGATATTTTCTAGTTCTATCCATTTACCTGAAAATTGAATGATTTATTTTCTTTGTGGATGGACAGAAGGCCATTGTGTGCCTGCACACACTTTTGCTATCTATTCATCTGACGAAGAGCACTTAATGTATTTCCATTTCATAGCTGTGAGATTTAACGTGACCCTGGAACTGTGAGGACTGTGGTGCTGTTGCTTTACTTTCTTCTTCTTCACACTGACTTTTCTACTACCAGGAAATAGAGCAGAAGGAAAAGATGGCTTTGTTCATGGCCTTCTTTTGGTACCGCATTCCCATTCTAAAATACAGATGCCACACACTCACAGTGTGAACACAGTACAGCCCTGAATAGACACAAGCTATTTTCACAGATGTCTTTGGTCTCACACTCCAGTCATGCCCACTAGGCTGAATAAATAATGAGTCAGGATCCAGCAGGTTTTTTAAAATAAGGATACTATTTATTAAAATGTTTTGGACATAAATCTTAGAAGCCTCTAATTGATAATAGAACTACATAGCCAAATACAGACCATATACAATTTGATATAGTTTCATTCAAACCCATGTCTATTCACTCATATTTTCTCTGTGACTGCTCCCCCTCCACCATGAGTTACTGTATTATATTAGCCTACAAACGCTAAAATTTTTATCTGGTCCTTTATAGGAAAATTTCTTCACCTACCAATGATATATTAGATAGACTAGAATTAATCAATGGTTGTTGAGGATTTATTCTATGTGCCGCATAATGTTAGGTAACTTTATATCAATCTTCACATTAATTTGGTTTCTCTCTCATTTTGTAATCTTGAACAGAACTGTCATAAGCAACATCTTATGCTGCCCAAAATACCACATGGTTTCCCTGGGGTTGACCCTTTGCATGTGTTGCCTTTATCTTCTGGAATACCTTTTTATTTTCTTTGGAAAATTCATCTTTCAATATATACCTTTGATAATTTCCTTCACTTTGGTCAAAGACAACACTGTTTCTTCATCTTGATTTTTAGAACAATCAATCTACCAATGAGCATTCTGGGCCCTCATGTGTGAATTTTCCCAGTGGCTAGCATGAAGACTGAGACATACATTCAAAAACATTCACTGTATGATGTCCATGGAGTCTGGGATTATGCACCCCTTTGATTCCTTAATGAAGTGCTTGCTCCTATAGTAGCAGAGAAAAGCCTCGATGGAGATATAGACATTTGGGGTAGGAAGTCAAAGTCTATGTGTGTTACCTGAGTGTGGGGCAGAATCAATAATACATATGGTTCTGTGCACTTCTAATGAGTTCATAAATGGGGAATTACACAGGTCATTGTGTTTTTAGATTTTATATGTTTACTTATTTTATGTATATGAGTGTTTTGCCTGCATGTACGTATGTGCAGTACATGTATGCCTGTCTCTTTCAGAGGCCTTAAGAAGGTATCAGATGCCCTGGAACTAGAGTTATGAATGGTTGTGAAACTACATGTGGGTGCTGCAAACTGAACCCAAGCTGCCCTTCCCTCCGCAAGCACACACAAATTTTAAAAGACTCAAATTGCTGTTTCTTGGGTAAACCTAGAATTTAAAATAAAAGTTATATTTACTAATAATACAAAATAAATAAATTTTGTGCTTTAACCTCTAGCCTTCCTCCCTCTGTTTGTCTAGAGGCAAGTACTATTAAAAATTTCAAGTATCCATTCAGAAAAAAAACAACTAAATAGGATGTTGCTGGTATGTTCTTTCTATTGGCAAAGTGGGATCGCACTTTACATATGTGATAATCCTGGATTATCCTTTTCTATCTGCTAGGGTGGTTACTCGCCAAAACTGCAGTTCGTACTTTCATCACCTTCAGATCTCTGTCTGAATGTCGCCTCCTCAAAGAGACCAGTCCCTCTACTCTTTAGTCCTCCATCCTATTTCTTTGTTTTGCTACTTTCCAAATTATATGTTTATTTGTTTCAATGTATGTTCGTGCAATTCTTTGCTCTGTTAGCACCTGGGCCCCCAGCATGTAGGGTAATGCTTGATACTTCGTAGGCACTTGATAAATATTTGCACAGTAAATGGCAGAGATAATGACTAGACATTCATTTGTAGTAACTTTTAGGTTAAATTAATGGCTAATTCATTGCTTGATGGTGGATTTGAAAGAAATTATTTTTCTTCTACATTGAATCGTGACACAGTCTAGAGAACGTTCAGGAACTTTAAGATAGTTTCATACTCTTGCTCACACCAGTGCAAAGGAAAGCAGAGGAGTTCTGAGCAGAAGTAAGGACTTCTGGGCTAGATGCTATGGTGGCTCCGGGGACAGTACTTCTCCCAGGAGGCTGTGTCTGATCAATTTCTTAACTGCTGGCAGGGGAGCAGACCACAATGTCATCAATCGTCACAACAACGTTCCCAACTACAAATGGCTGTGTGATTTGCCTGCCTTAGAGAGACAACCTAGAGCTCTTTTGGGGTGACCATCATGGATCAGAGGAGCCTCTTCACCAGCAGTGTAGAAGGTAGGAGCCAAGCTTCCTCTGGCAATGTTCAGAATTCTCCCAAAGTGTACATCTTTGTGAAAGAGCAGTTTGAATATTACCTTTGCTTGGCTATTTAAAATGATTGCATTACAACTACATTTCAAATACCCTTCCTTTGCAGATTTAACTAATTATCATGCAACCTGTTGATTAAAATAGAGAGCCTTAATATAAAGTAGGTGTTTGCTCAGGTAGCTTAAGTTCACACAAAGATAATTTTTCCCTTTGAATCCCCTACTCTCAAATGTGCAGCAGTCCACTGGATAGTCTTAAATTTCTAGAACCAGCTTCCATTTATCTATCTACTTGTCTGTCTGTCTGTCTCTCTCTTTATCTATCAATCATCTATTTTATATGGGATCTTAATATTTGGCCCAAGTAGATTCAAACTAATGGCAATCCTCCTGTCTCAGCCTTCAGAATTCTGTGATTATAGGCTTATGTTATCATGCTCACTCCTTATTCTGCTAAACTACTTTTGGGTTGGATCTACTTGTTGCAGCCTGCATGGTACTTCCATGGATATTCTTACACACATTATTTTTCCTAATATCTAGGGTAAGTCTGTAAGTATCTTTGGATGGAAATCTCCAACAATGGAATGGGCAGATGAGTGATCTATTCCAAGAGTTTGTACTCCATTGGTGTTTTGGGGATCTCACTACCAGTGTACAGAAGTTCTTCATTTCTTGGATGTTTATCTATTTAATTGGAAGAACTAGGAATTCGTATTTCTAATCATGACTGAGGATAAAGTTAATTCATGTGTTGATTATATTTCATTTGTGTGTGTGAATCGCCTGCTTAGTCATTTTTTATTTATTCTATTTGTTTCTGTTTTGGTGGGTGTGGTTAGTTACTTGTCTTTTGTTAGTTGTTCAGGAATAGTGGTTGCCAATCTACATCATGCTGTGATTCTTTCATATACTTCCTCATGTTGTGGTGATCCCCTAACCATAAAATTTTTTTGTTGTTAGTTCATATTTCTCATTTTGCTACTATTATGAATTGTAATGCAAATATATGATATTTGGGATATCTGATATGTGACTGCAGTGAATTTGACTCCGAAAGGGATGGAAACTCACTGGGTGAGAACCACTGCTCTAAAACACATTGAAGAGAGCTTCTACAGAAATCTCCATTTCAGATGATGATGACGAAAATGATGACAACAATGATAGCAGCAATAGAAATCACTTCATCCTTTGACCCATTTATTTCTGCACACTTCTAAATGATTTTTCTGTTTTCTAATAGTGATTTCATATTTAAGTTCAAACCTAAAGATAATTCTGTGGGCAGAGTCATAAGCATTATTAAGTATTTACTCCATCTCAGGAGTAAGAAATGAAACACAGTGTGTGGCATTGTATGTAAGGATGACCTCCACCCACGGTGTGTGAACAAATCTGTTGACTGTCAGACTCGTCCAGGTGCCCCTGCCTTTTCTCAGTTGTCAAATAGCATTTCAAAGGATGAAAAGGTCTCTCACTGTCACTATATGGAATAGCAGGCCCATCTTCTGTTTTGAAAGTTGTCTCTTCTTCACAGAAGATTGGGAGATGTAGCCAACCATGTGAGTCTTCTTCATGGGTGCTTCAACTGTTTCACAAGTGATGCCAATGGCTTTGGAAATACTTTATAAAACATGTTTATAATTCAATTTTTAAGCATTTGCTTTTTTTCCCCCAAGAAACTCTACTGCAACAAGAGTTTAGTCCTTTTTTTTACCTCTGAACTTTCAGTTTACCTTTGATGGAAATGACAAAGTATCACTACTTCTTTGACTGACTTTCCCAAGTGGGATTCATTCCTTCTTGAAGAGATCTTCATGAACTAACATACACTTTACGCTTAGCATGGCTTCACAGTGGAGATTTAAAATGCTTCACCATAGGACAGTTAAATAAAGCTTAACATTTAATCCTTAATTCTGTATTGTTAGGATTACAAAACTAATTTTAGGAGGAATTAAAATAATTTTTATTATACATTTTCAAAACCAAAAATTTGCTTAATCCAAAACACACTTTTATGTTATCAAGCTTTTAAAAAATAGCAATGATGGCACATACCTATTGCTTTTGTCTCATATTTCAATTTGTATTCTTTTTTTCATCTGGCTTTAAATGCCCAAGGAGCTCCCTTGTTTGTTTGTTTTTTAAATCAATAACCACCCTCCACCCCCTCACCCTCAGCAAATGGTCTTCTAGCAGACTTGAGTTGGGTACTTACTAGTTTCCAAATTCAGGCTATTTTTTCTGTATATAGATGTATATGAGGTCACTATTATTAAATTATGTATTACAGACTCTTCATCTCCCATCAATCACCCATGCCTAAAATAAGAAATTTGCTTTGCTTCTGGCAGAAATAAGAGACCATTACAGGAGTGATGACTTTTCTCTTAAAAGAAGCTTTATATTCCTGAAATATTGTGTTTTAATGGTACAGTGGAGAGGTGGCCAGTTGCGTAGGCTGCATCAAACTGAAATGTATTTAAGGTGTGAGAGTAAAATAAAAGTGTTTGTAGAGTGAATACCTCAGTAGGTTGTATGCTTATTATAGGGTAATGTATAGAAAAAACATGTATTCTCGATAATAGGCCATTGCACCCTGAAATATTGAATTTTTAATTGCATAATCACAATTCTACAACATCTTCCCCAAAGCACTGGGTTTCAAGTGTTTCGAGAATTCCCCTTTAAATTATATACCCTGTTGGAGATTGCTCATTCCATTTGGTGAACTGCAATATTAAAGCTTTTCATTTATGGTGCTGGACATTGTCTTAGCCATATATATGACATGACCGCAAATATTGCTCCAAGTACTAATTATACACTATGTGACTGCTTGTCTCCCAAGCTACACACATCTCAGTTCAGCTTTTATAGCAATCCTGTAAGTAGGTGGTTTTAGATGTATTTCTCAAGGAGTATAAAACATAGAGACCTGTCTAAAGGGTACCAAAGCCTAAGTAACTTATATAAGAGGGTGGTGGGGCTGTCTGGCTAACTAGAGAATCCAAACTATAAACAATATTCAACTTGACAGGTAAGTCATCATAGGCAGCTGATTTTCACCATCTTCAGTGGTATCATCTGCAGTTATTCCTTCCACAAGGGCCTAGATTTCAAAATGATACCTCCCCACATCCCTCTTTCACACACACAAAGCAAGCAGAATTTTTTTAAAAAAAAAAAATCCAAATAGCCCAAGAGAAAGAATGATCAAAGCTTGGAGATGAATAGCTAGCATGCTTGGCTATGCCCTCTTCGTGTTTAAAGTCCTTTGTGCAATTTGAAATATCACCCATCTTCTGAAGGGAAATGGCATTTCCATTCCAGCTAATATATTTCTTCAGTTTTCATTACATCTGGAAAAGTCACCGCTTTCTGAACTTTAACTCTCAGATTCTTTAACAGAGAGAAAATAGTCTTTCTCCCTTGCCAAACAAAAGCAGTAAGTGAGGAACCAACCGCTAAGACAAAAAGTGAATATCAAAGAAACTTGTTTTGCCTTCAGTTCGATCTCCAATCCTGAGTCCTTGTTTGAGACACACAATGAGCTCACTCTACAGGAAGAAATGGAAATGTTACTTTACCAAACTTAACGTGCTGTCCGTATAGAACACATTTCGTGTTCTGAAAGAGTTCTATTGAGCCTGGTGGCAAGTACATCTTTAAAAGTAGATAGTTGGTCATTATGTTAGGGTGACTTCTGCAGCCTAGTTTACTTTCCTCTGAGCTGTCGCCGAACACTTTTGCTCTCTTACTTTTGATGAACCATTAGAAAACAGATGGAAACAAGCAGAAGCAGCAGACTGAATGCCTTTAAAAACCACACAAAAAGACTTAGCTGGAGTTAACAATGAAGCAAGGTAAATTGTAGAAGGTACAGAGAATATCTTACTAAGTGACGTAAGATAGATACTAACTTGAATGATGCCAGCACCACCTCAAATCTGTCTTGTCATTGGCTTTATGGCTGAAATTCCCCTTGGAATAACATTCTATGCCCAGGAAACAGATAGCGGCCGTTGCAGTCAATAATCTGAGCCACTCTGCTGTTTACTAGTTGCACTTTGCTAGACTGTTAGGAAGACTTACATCACTGTGTAAATGACTCAGCTTTCTGTAAGGATGAGTGGCTGACTGCTCGCAAGGTCCTTGAAAATCCTCCTAATAATCTAATGACTAAGGCAAAAGTAAACAGTAGACCATGTAAAATACACAAGTTCATGGCTGGAATGAACTTTAGTGTTCATTGAACTAAACCTATTCATTTTACAAAGAGAACACAAAATGTGATGCTTTTCTTAAATGCCTTTTTTAAATTAATTTTTTAAAAATTCTTTTGACAGTTTCATATGTGTACATAATGATTTTTTTGCCAGTTTTACATCCCATTACAACCTTAGATTTACTCTCCTCCTACTGAAACCACTTTTTCTTCCCCAGAAGTCTTCCTCCTGATTTCATGTATTTTTCCTTGTGTGATCCACTGAATTTACTCTGAGTTGCTTGCATGGTCTTGGCTGGAAGGTTGTTTGCTGCAACACGGGCAACTTATCAGTGGTGAACCCTCGGAAGAGAGGGACACCCTTTACCTAAGCCTCCATAACGGCCAGGAGGCTCTATCGAGAGATGGGGCCTCATAAGCCCCTTCCCAGCCCATGACAAACATGCTCATAGTTCTAATTTAAGGCTCTGTCTGGATCCACAGTTGCTGTGAATACAATGGCCACGGCATGTCCAGAAAGCAAGCTTTGTGACAGACGCTCCTGTCCTCTGGCTCTTCCATAAGGTGGGAAGAAGATGGAGGCAGAGATTTCTGAGTGAATCTCTGATTTTTGGACAAAGACTAAAACTTGAATTTGTTCCCATGGGCCCAGTGACCCCACCTCCACTCCTGAGTCCTTTCATCCAAGGCTACTTCTAACTAGTATAGTGGCTCATTGGATTTGGGGGGCGGGGGCTCTGAATCCTCACTGCACTGCTTTTCCTAGTCTTTTCTCTAATTAATAATTGCCACATATTTTATATTTACTCGTGAAATAGAGTTTCCCCCAGGAGGTCTTCTCCCCAGATTTCCTCCAGCTCTGTTGATGCTCATGCTTCTTTGCCTATTACTGCCTATCCCTTTCTTCTTGGTATTCTCTAAGTCCATGAAGGCTTCACCTCTGAGCGATTTTTCTTTCTTCTATGCCCGACACAGCTCCTACACAGACCATATTCAATTCATATTGGGAAATGAATTAGGCTGTGGATGAGGATATTATTTTCATTAAGCTGGGCCAGGTGAAGCTGTGGTTTATGGGTAAGGGGACTGCAAGAAGAGATCAAAAGATTTTTCTGCTGGGAAGACATCCTTCAGTGTTTTCGGTTTAGTCCGGCTTCCTGGCTGACTGCCAGTTTGGGGTCTGGACAGCCAATTTCCACCACAAATGGAATCATATGTTAGTTAGTTGGCAAATGTATGTATAATCTAATCAATATAGGCAATACAAGACTGTTAAGGCTGAAAAGAGTCATTATAGGATCAGCAAATTGTCCCCTTTTATGAAAGAGGAAATAAGACTTGCCTGGTCAGTTAATATATTAACGTAATTAAAAACTTTGAGTTGAGGGTTTGAGTAACACCATATGGGTATTTAGGTACACAACAGAATGTCATATTTTGCAAACTTGCTTAAATCATCCTCATTCTGAATGGCATAGGTTGATGTGCTACACTTATGCTCAATGTCTTCCAACTTCCATTCTGAAGGCCAGGGGAGAGCCTGGCTTTCTATGTGTGTACTGATGTGTTAGGGGCTTGCTTTAAGGAATTACATGAGTCATGACTTGAATCCCATGTAACCCATTCCTGCGTTTCAGCAGAGTCACTGAAAAGGAGTCACAAAGGTTAAAAACCTTTGTAATTGCTTTAACTGTAGAAGAGTTTCTACGTTTTCTCTTACAGTCATAGACAGAAGCCAACAAAAACAAAGAAACAAAAACCCCAAAACTAGTTCACCAGTTTCTTAGCCTTTCCTGAGATTACTGCTATTTGCAAAAAATCAATTAAAAGGTCTTTGATGGATCATTTTATAAAACTACACAGTGTTCTATGGCATGGACATGTCTTCATTTCTTAACTAATTTTGACTTTTTATCATTTAGGTGGGTTCTAATCTATCAGTTATATATGGCTGAGAATGTTGTAATATTTCTCCAGGATGAATTTCTAGAAATCAAATGATTAGTTTTGGGATAGAAAAATTTGAATGTAACTAGTACATGTTACCTGATACACGATTTGATTTTTTTTTTTTCAAATAGAAAAAGTCTCTTAAACTTCTGTTTAAGAGAGCAAACTTATTGTTAAATACTGTTATTTCCTATCAGCTTGAACAGTTAGCTTGCAAATGCCTTAAAAAGTCAAGCATTGAGGTTCTGGCATATCACACATGTATCTGCTCAATTGATGTCTGGCTTTAGTAACTCTGACCAAGGTCTTTCAAAGCCATCTTCCAGCTAAACTATAAACTTAACATCATCTTTCATTGAGTAAAGATTTGTGTGGCTGACACTGTTGAAAACTTTGGGGGGGGACCTTCTGATAGAACTTTGTTTCTGTAACATTTTCTAGAAATTGGTTGAGTCTTGACATGTGTAGATGATGGTGACAATGGCAGTAATCTAGAGCTGTGCATGTGTGTTGTGTGCTAAGGATGTAGATGTAGAGTTACTTCTTCCTACTTGTTTAAGTATTTAACCGCTGGGCTCTTAGATCCACTTCCATGATCCTCTCAGTTTTCTGTTACTAAACTGAAAGTGTAGCCTGAGCTATAGGTTCTGTTAGCAATTGTAACTTGAGATCTGACTGAGATTTGTGCTCCCAAGAATTCTCAGTCTCTTTTAAAAGAAGTACTTGTTTTGTTCCAATTGCCTCTAGAATTGCAAATTGGAATACTTGAGGATCTTTTAAAGACACCTCACATTCTTAGCACTAGATGGCGTGTTAGAGTCGTCATACTAGCTGAATTAGTGGGCTAGAGCTTGTAGCAGATGCAAGAATAACTTACCCTTGTGGTTTAAGAACTACTACACCCATTTTACAACCACCCAGCTTTATCACAAGAGTAGTAAAAAGGTAGTGTAGGAAAGAACAGAGGTGGAGATCATTCAGACTTACTGCACAGAAATGTCCATTGCTATTTGGGGTGGATTTTCTTGGGACATGTTAGTGCACATCATTTATAAATATGTGCTGCTAAGTAGATACAGTTTTGAAAAATAACAAATACACAGCAAAATATGTATTTTACCCAACAAATCACATATGTTTTATGACTCTGAATGTTTAATTTTATGCAAATTAGATTTACTTAATAAAAATTTTAACCAGTTTATTGCAGCTTTACTTTGCCTATGAGTTGTGCTGTTATAAACATTATTGAAATTGTCACCCCCAATAGCAATGCTTTCCATACTTTTTCAATTATTTATTTGCATTTTGAAATGCCAAACGATACAAGTATTTGAAATGTGGACCCTTGTACTTTTGGATTAGCTGGAGAGCTATTGAACTATCTTTTTTTTTTTATCTTTCCACTGCAGAGATTACACAAGTGGCCAATTTCCCCAATACTTAAACCAACACTGAATGTTCTCATTTCGCTTGATTGTTTTTTAGTATGAGAAGTGAAAAATTGGTATTGCATTATTTTGTAGAGTTTTGTTGTATTCAGAGTTATTAATGAGATCAGTCATTATTTTCATTTTAGCATTTATTCTCTACTTCAGCATCAGATGTTTGCCTACCCTGTTGGACACTGCATTGTGGTAGTTATCAGAGGTCCTGTTATATTTAAAACTTTAATCCCTTTGTGCCTCTTGTGTTACAAAATTTTAAACAGTTGTTTAATGTTAATTGCTGGCCACTATTTCCTATTTTGCTTGCATGTGCCCTGTGTCTGGAACTTCCCAGCATCTAGAACCTGAAGAAGTGAAGTGTAGAAACTACTTAATCTGTATTTTGTATTAATGGCCCAAAATGACCAATGACATTCCTCAATAGAAAATTGTATCGTTTTTTTGCAATCCTATACCTAAGGATAATGCTAGTGGTGATTTCTTAAATATTTGGTCATCTACCTACTCATCCATCTACCTACCTATTGACCCTGTGTCCATATATCCATTCACCCACCACCTACCCATCCATTCATCCATCCATCCATCCATCCATCCATCCATCCATCCATCCACCTCTCCATATATTCATGTATCTCTCCATCCAAAACATATTCTTCAATGCTTTGTAGACACCAGGCTCTGGAGATATATATTAGCAAAAGGATAGGCATAACCCTAGCTGATATAAATAAATATTCAAGTCTGAGGAGGAATCAAAGGCAAACATAAACCCATAATAATTGTATATTTCATGGAGCCTTTCAAAAGACTATGTGAGCCCATGAAACTGTATCTCAAAGGACACTGGCAATCAGCAAAAGCTAAATCGTGACCATTGGTAGACACGATCAGGAAGCAAATACAGTGGAGAGCTTTTCATGACAAAGTAGGCTCACTGAAATAAAGCATCGTAGAAAAAAAAATCTTGCATCCTCAAGGCTTTGAAAGCGGGCCAATGTAGCTAGAAGAACAAAGAGCATCCTGCAAAATGAAGATGAGGTAGACAGTCCTGGGTTAGACATGTGGGGGTCACATGAAAGGTGCTTTCTCGGTTCTAGGGGGATTAGAGAACCTGGAGTGTTTTGTTTTGTTTTTTTAATTTTATTCGATATATTTTTTATTTACATTTCAAATGATTTCCTCTTTTCTGGTTCCCCACTCCCCGAAAGTCACATAAGCCTCCTTCCCTCCCTCTGTTCTCCCACCCATCCCTTCCCACTTCCCTGTTCTGGTTTTGTCTTATACTGCTACACTGGGTCTTACCTGGAGTGTTTTTAAGGGAAAGGCATTATGAGAGCAGACTTCTACACTGTCACTGCAGTATTGGGGATGGGCTGAAAAGTAGCCAAATAGGCAAGGGGTAGTGTGTGGGCGGCTGCAGCGAACCCGGAGGGTAATAATTGGAGTGTAAAGTAGGGTCATAGTTGTAAGAGTCAGAAAAATATGCTAAGAAAACAAGATTGAAGCTGTTGGACAAGGGAGCGGAAGTAGAGGGTATATTGATATTCATAAGTGTGTGGCTTTTGCAACGGAATGGCCAAGGAATGTTACTCACCAAGGAGACATGTCCTAGGAAACAGGCAGGAGTGAGATAGAATGGCATGTTAAGTCAAGAACATATGAGAACCTAAATGTGCACATGACGAGCTGGCAATGAGAATCGGACCTGAATTCCCAAGGAGTGAGGTCTATGAAAAAGCTATCGTCTTTGAAAACGGTTAGTCCATGCCTACAAAACCCACACCCAGGAACGGCAGCAATGGACATGGCAGAGATTATAAAGAAGAAGAAGATTTTGAAAAAGACGCAGGGCTGGCCCTTAGCCTCAAGGAAACTTTGAATATAAAGCCTGGCAGAGGGACATGAGCTTGAAAAGGAAGACAAGGAACAGCCACAGAGGTGGCAGGACATTAGGAGGCTGTGCTTTCCCAGTTCCATGGGTAACTGCATCCTGCTTGCTGTGACCCCACGACCCCAATCATTGCTACTGGACAAGGACTGGGCATTTGATCTAAGTACAGCTCTTCTCCAGGCTAATTAGAAGCACATGAGGCTTGCTGACACAAATACTGTTTCCAGCACAAGTTCTCCGCTGGATGGAGGGTGGAGAAATAAATTGTTTGTTTGGATCGTCTGCCTTGGAGATGTGGAATACCAGACCTACTGAAGAAGGAAGTCCTTAGAAAGGAGAGCAGATGCCAGAGACATCCCCCTCCCCCAGGCAGAGAAAGGAGGGAAAGGTACTCCCTAGTTCCTGCTGCTCCATAGGGGGGGAGTGGGGTGGGGGTGGGGCACCCGGGAGCACAGAGCTATTTTGCATTCTAAACAAGCTTTCATTCTCTGAATGATGTTTCCCCTCCCGTGCAAAGCCAAACTGCATGGCTGTTTATAAGTTTGTATAAACATAGGTCCTTGATGATCAGTCTCACCGGTCTTATTTGGGCATCCACTCTCCCAAGGAAACTCCCTGCACAGGCAACCTTAAGTCTCACAACTTAAGCTGCGGCTTGCTCTCTGGGTCTGGGTCCTCCCAAGTGCTTGTGTTTACCCAGGCTTGTTTCACATGGATCTCATCCTCTCGGCTCATCCAGCCTCGGTCTTATTATGCCCACATGTATTGCATCGATTCTTTTATGTATGAACTCCAGTAAAACTCAGAAACCGTGATCCACTGGCTCTGGAGCCATTTTACATTTAAAGCGACACGGGCCAGAGCAATCTTATCTCTTTAAAGGGACCCAAACCCTTCATACACATTCACTCTTATCAGACCCCCACCCTCTTGAATTCCTGAGCAAGGCCAAGCTCCAGGGCAGGTCTTGCTTAATCTCATCAGTAGTGGCCTATGCCAGAGGACAACCAGAAGGGCTTGTTAGTGATCCACTGGCAGACCTTGTACCTGTGGACTCATGCTAATCATTAATAGTCTCCTCCCAGCTGCCTAAGTTTGGACTGCAAATTTTGTGGTCATCTCGTCTCTAATCCTGTTCCCAGGATGTTCTATCGACCTTTCCCCGATGTCAATTTCTAATCAAAACTCTCTACTTTTATGCTCAGAGCTCCCACATTTCATTCTCTGGGTGGCGTTCAAATCCAATGGAAAGGACAACTTGGTGATGATCTTGTAGGAATTCATTCTACTGATGATCTTGTAGGAATTCATTCTATTCTCCTTGTTCTCCAAGATAGGGGAAAGAGGAGGAAAGTTCTGAACCCACCCATGGCTATACCTACCTCTTCAAATCCTTGCATCTTCCTAATTGTTGTCTTTATTTCTGTAATAAAAAAAATCAACAGGTTATTGATCATCTTAAGAGTGTAAGCCCTTGGCTTGGTCCTAAGGCATGGCCTCTCATGTTTTTTTGGGTTTGTTGCTTAAGTGTCCATATGACTGTGTGTGGGAGTTACATCTGTAGACTCAGATTGCCTAGTGAGAATGCCGCTTTCACCGTTGGCACACTTTGTGCTCTTGGCCAAAATCCCAACCTTAGCATGCCCTCACCACCAGGATTATACCTCACCATCACACCATACCACAGACGTGTGGGGCTGCAACACATAGTGTACATAGCATGATCTTTATTAGTATTCTCCATTCCTCATGTATGAAGTTTTTTTGAAAACCATCTTCAAGGGCTAGAGAGATCTCTGAGCCGTTAAAAGTGTTGCCTACTGCTGCAAAAGACCCAGGTTTGATTCCCAGCATCTATATGGTGGCAGGCAACCTTCTGTAACTACAGACCCAGGGGATGCAACACCCTCTCCTGGCCTCCGTGTGGTGCACAGACATACATATAGACAAAATACCCACGCACGTGAAAATAATAATTAATTTTAATCTTCAAATATCACTGCTGCCATGTTCCTTGTTAAACATTCCCCTCACTGTGCTCCTGGAAGATGGATGCAGGACTCCTAGTTCTCACAACATGGTGTGATTCAAAAGTCTCATAATTTGATAATAACAGCTCAAGAAATGGATGCTATGATTAGAAGTCTGCTACTAGTAATAAAATCCTTACTTCCTGATTTTTTCTTTGACTGCTCATTTATTTATTGTGTGGTTAAATCTTTTTAGGCTATTTTATGTATGAGTGTTTTGCCTGTGTGAACACATGTTCTGACCTTGGAGGCCAGAAAAATTACATGTGACTACTTAATAACTTTTGTTGATGATTATTTTAACATTTATTTAATACTTATGATATTTTTGAAGACTGTGGGTGTTAAATATACCTCAATGCCTCACCCTCTTGATAGCATCAAACAGTTTGACTTGTTAGGTGTGTTGATATATTCCTGAAGTCCCATTACTTCAACGGCTGATGTTTGAATATCATGAATTTGAGGTCAGAGTGGGCTACAAAGTAAGTTAAAAGTTAGCTTGGGTTATATTGGAGACCTTGTCTAAGCACACACACACACACACACAAACACACATTCATACATGCATCCACACATTCACTCATATATACACTCACACACATATACATATACATATATACACGTGCATATTCACACACATACAAATATACACATAGACACATTTACACAAATACACTCACATGTATACACACATAAACTCACACACATACATTCACACACACACACATTCATACATGCATCCACACATTCACTCATATATACACTCACACATATATTCACATACACATACACATATACATATACACATATATATACACATGCATACTCACACATATACACATAGACACATTTACACAAATACACTCATATATATATATATATACACATAAACTCACACACATACATTCACACTCATATACATATTCCCACACTCATACACACATTTCTACACTCACACAATACTCACTAACATATATATATATATACACACACACATACACACACTTAAACACATACATGCACATATATACACAAATACGTGCATGTGTGTGTGAATACACACACACACACACACACACACACACACACCACCTCAGTGTTTGTGTCTGAAAGTAAAGCTTGGCATCCCAGTATGAAACCATGAGTCCTCCCCAGTGTTCCGTGCTCCAGACTTGAGCAGCTGCAGAGCTGGTTCATTGTGGGCAGACGGTTTTATTATCAGACTGCTCTGATTTTGTACTAAGGGAGTCTTATTTTAAAAATAAGTCTTTGTATATAGTTTGTTGGCCCATAGAAACTGAAGCTGTCATAAAACATCTGAGTGGAAAAGTTGCATCAGAGGAAAACATGAACAGTTTCCTCATAAAACGTGTCTGCCTCACACTAGCTCCAAAGGCTTGCCATCAGTTGCTGTCAATGTTTGTTTCTTCTCTAGGAGAAAAAAGAAAGCAAACCAACCTTGGGAAGTGTGTGTGTGTGTGTGTGTGTGTGTGTGTATTTCAAATAGTCATTCTTTTAAAATTTTTGTAATAGATTATTTGTTCCCTTTCAAGGAAGAATTTTCCTGCATTGTACTTGAGAGCCATTTAAAATATTGAATGGTTGAATTCAAGTGACTACTTAGAGCGTCTTATTCCCCTCTTCTTTCTTCAGTTGGTATAACTAACATAACCGCCATTAGCACAGGCGATGTTATCTGACACTCTCAACAGTGAGCATAGCACGACATGCACAGTTTGTGAATGATTGATAATATTGGCCTCACTTTATGGTAGTCCTTTATTCAAAGCCCTTTGACAGGCAGGTTCTCTGTTTAATACCTACACATCAGTTACTTTTCTGTAGCTGTGCTACAAACACGATAGCCAAAGCAATTTATAGAAGAAAGAAACTCTTGTCTAAGAGTTTTAGAGGGAGGCGCATAATGGTGGGAGAGAGATGGTAACAGTATCCAGAACAGGAAGCTGAGAGGTCACATGGTAAACTGCAAACAGGAACAGAGAGCAGACCATAAACTGTGAGTGGGGCGGGGCAGTGAAGTCTATCACACACCCCTAGCTTCCTCCAGTAAGGCTGCCCCTCTCACAACCTCCCCAAACAGTGCCACTAACTTGGGACCAAATATTCAAATAGCCAAGCCTATAGAGGAAATTTTATTCATACCACATCAACCTGCTTTTTTTAATTAGATATTTTCTTTATTTATATTTCAAATGTTATCCCCTTTCCTTGTTTCTTCTCTGAAAACACCCCTCCCCACTCTCCCTGCTCACAAACCCACCCACCCCGGCTTCCCTGTCCTGGCATTCGCCTACACTGGGGCATCGAGCCTTCTCAGGACCAAGGGCCTCTCCTCCCTTTGATGTCCTACAAGGCCATTCTCTGCTACATATGTGTCTAGAGCCATGGGTCCTTCCATGTGTATTCTTTGGTTGGTGATTTCGTCCCTGGGAGCTCTGGGGGTGGGTACTGGGTAGTTCTTATTGTTAAGTATAGCTGCCTGAAGATCCCCATGGAAGGGGATTTGGGTTAAGAGAAAAAGATGGAATCAATGTTAAAAGTAGGGAGGAGGGTTCCCCCCACTCCTCTTATCTCTTGACAGGATTTCTGTTCAAACCACCTCTATTTAATATTTTCTCTCATAGCCTACAGTAAAGTGGATAAATTATTATTGAAGATTAAAGTTATAATTGATAAAAGAATGTGCAGTTTCATCCTTCACGTGACTTCTTAGATGTCTCATTTGTGTAGAATGTGGGTTTTGGAGGCATATTTGAGAGTAGAGCCCATTTTCTTTGTACAGTATATTGTGAACCTCATATGTTAACCAAAAAGTTAGTAAGGGTTAGCTAGAGCTAAAATTGTCATTTATGAGGTTGAAAATTAATATTAAATGCATGTATGTCCACTAATAGATTCGACATCACAGGTGAACTAAAGGAAAAGAAAAAATGACACAAAAACTATCACAGTGACTTAAATGTCTGCTCCCTTCAGCCTTTGGAAGATGTCTCACATCATAATGATGAAGCTACGCAGCCTCTCACTCTCCTCAGCAGTCCCTCTGTATGTCGCTGTGTGTGCTGCGTCCTAATTTATTGCTCTCTTCCTTTTCTATCTCTCATTCATTTATCAACCTACTATATTTTGGCAAAAAATTAATATCTTGCTATCCATGTTACATTTTTGTTATCTTTGACTTCAATATTATTTGGTCTTTCTATGGTATTTATCAGTCCTGCCTTTTTATTCTTTCTAGCTTTCTGTCATGTTAATAATCTTACCTCTTTAGATCTTTTCTCTCTTTATTTTATTTTTTTATTATTCCAGGATCTGAATTTCTCATGGGTTTAAAATTTCATATTTTCACACTGTTCTTCTTCGTTCTCTCTGCTTACACTTTTCTGAGTTGTCACCATTAGGCCCACTCAGGTGCCATCGGATTTTCTGGCAGGTCTCACGTCTCTCTGTTTCCTCATAAGATCTTCTCCTATCCTCCTTCTCATCTCCTCCGACACACAGATCTTAGGCCTAACCATAGGCATTGCAAAGTTGATATGTTTAAACAAATGCATTCCTATTACATCATGAAAATGCATTCATCTTCCTGTATCTCTAGTTATCAATTTCAAATCAATAAAATCTACCAATACCATCCTCAATTCTAAATGCATTAGAGATTCTTTATGACCTTACCCAAAGCCATTCCTGGCTTTTTTCTTGATGAGAGTGGTTTGATTTTATTTGGAGCAACTATGTCCAGTTGGATGAGAGGTTGTAGACTGATTATTTAAATGTTAAATAAATGGTAATCTCATTATTTTTATTAGATACTAGCTTGCTCATGATCTGCACTGACAAATTGCCATTTGACTCACTTTTAGTCCAGGAAAAGTAATTCAAACTATTATGTGGTCTCTTGGAGGGTGGACTTCTCTTTGTTGACCTTGGAAGCAAATACTTTTTTTCCTTGTTCCCCTTTCCTCCTCTCTGTCATGTGAACACTTGATGCGTGGAATGTGACAGTGTCCTGATCTTAGGGTACGAAGTGAAGACAGAGGCCAGGCAGAGGACTCCTGAAGGCTGCTACAAGGACAAGACCATCTAGGCAATAGAGAAAAATCCCAAAAGATCCATGATGCTCCACAGATTTCCTCTAAACAACTATTATTATCCGACTAGGTTAGTGGGTAGCAGTAACTGCAGAGACTCATAACTGGTGAAAGTCCTGAGAATAGCCAACTGTTCAACTCTCAGCCACAGAGATACACCGATGCCACCCCACCAGCCCAAGACTCAGGAAACATTGAAGAAAAGGGGCAAAAAGAATGTGAGAACCAGAAGATGGGGTGGAGTTTTGTGGGATGCTATCTTCCAGAGAGGGCGTGACCATTGCATTCTTGGACTCACAGCAGGTGTCATTATCAAGACTTTTGTAAGGTTGTGCCCATCAATTTCCTATCATGAAGAGACCAGGGACTCTTATGAACCCATTTCTCACTGAGAATTTATAGGCAGTTGATGGTTGCTAGGGGCAGGGCAGACAGTTTAATTGATAAGTCGATCATGCCAATGTAATTGACCTCTTTCCTATGTTCCTGTAAGTTACCCTGATATAGAACGGGGAGGATTTAGGAAGGAAAGGAGGATCTGTGGAAGTGGGAGGGGAATGAGAAATGGTGATGGGGAATGTTTCTCTTTTCAAATGAAGTGTTTTCAGTATATTCAAGTGGAAATCTTCCCCTGACTTTAAGTCTCAAGATGATCCAAAGAAAACCAGGAAAACAAGGAGCAGAATCTCTATGGGCTGGATTAGAATGCACTGTGGTTGTGACTTGGGTGGTAATGTGATTTGTTAACTGGGAGATGAGACGGGGCGGGTCGGGGGCTGAGCTGAGGTGGGAGGATTAAGGCTCTGTCTGGGTCAGCAGAACCTTGTACCCATCTTTGCCAAGCAACCAGCAAAAGGACGATGCTGTTGGCTAAGTGAGCATATTTCAGCCCTACTGGATGGCACTGGCAGAACAGAAGACACAGTTTATGCTCTGAGCATGACACATAGTTTCAAACTCTAGGAAAATAGGCTGAGTGGCATTAATTAATATACTTTGATAGTGTGGACTACCCTTCTTAAGCACTTGACACTCCAGGTAGCCACAATCACTGGGTTGGAGTTACCAATACATGTGTTTCAGGGTAAGACCCCAGCTTTTAGACATTGGAAGCAAGGCCTGGTTGTTTTTCATGCTCTGCTCATGACTCTTATTTGCAGCATTAAGCTGCACACACTGTGAAATGCTTGAGTCTCCTATTATCCTTTGTTCAGCCCTACATGCCTGAGATATCCTTGCTATGCTTTCAAGTCTTGATGTGACTAATGTATACTCAACCACATAGTATCATCTCCTGCCCCAAACAGAGTCCCTTGAGCCATATACTGACAAGTCTCTGACTGGTAGTCTTTGGAACACTAGTTATTCAGGCAGTGATATTCAGGAAGATATGGACTTAGTTATCTTGGTCATAGAATATCTCTGTTCATGTTGCATGATTCATTAAGTTATTCAAGAATTTGTTTCATGATGAACTTACTAAACAGCTACTGTAACTATTCATCCTCCTGGGAATCAGCCAGGGCCTGACTAGGGAACAGATGTTATCCCTGTCTTTGTAATGTACCTCTTCTACTTCCCTGTGCCCTATATGAATGTGATGTCGATCCCTCTAGGCTCCATGTCTGTCTCCTAGTCTCCCACAAAGAACAGTACTTTTAAAAGGAAAGGGTCAAGACAAATTATCTGTTCCTTACAATCAGGTTCACTCAGAGTCTCGAGCTCTTGTGGGTATCAGATACATTTGGAAACACTTAGTAATCTTGGTTATCTTAGTTATAACCTTGCCATAGAAAAGGTTACCCACTTCTAACATCTATCTATCTGTCTGTCTGTCTGTCTGTCTGTCTGTCTGTCTGTCTGTCTATCATGTATTTGGTTTTTGGAGGCAGGGTCTGACTTGGTAGCCTTGGCTAGCCTGAAGCTTGCTATGTAAACCAAGCTGGTCTTGAACTCAGATATGTACCTGCCTCTAACCTGTAACCATTCTAAGAGGAATCCCCATTCTTTCATAACCCAAGGGAAAGTAAAGAGACTCAAAATAGAGAAAATGGTTAGTGTGTGTGTGGGGGGAGGGGTTGGGGTGAGAGGCACATATGATAGAAGCAGATGGCATGGAGAAGAAAACCAGATGTATGCATACAAAGTAATCAAAAAAACTCCAAGCATCCTGAGACGAAGTATTGTCCGAGGCTTTGAGAGGTCCCTGTTTCACTGGCTTGTTTCTGCTTAGCTGTGAGAGATGGCTAAGAAATGGTCTAACTCTGTAGGTCAGGCCTCCAATCGCCTTTCAAGTACTAATGAGAATAAAATTCCAACTATTCATGTTAAGTGTTAGCTACCATAAATATAATTAAGCCTATTGAGAAATACTATGTGACAAGAGACATGCTTTTCTTCTTTACTGCCCTTGAACTGTAAAATTAAAGATTACCATAGCCCTACCATTAAGGAAAGGTTTCCAAGGACTGCTGAGAACATCTGTCCTACTCTCTGCTTTTTAATTTTTCCCCTAAGCTGAAGAGGCTGCTCTCTGTGGATTTGCTAACAGGCATGAGCTAAAGAGAGAGCAGAGCCACTCTGGGGAGCCAAGTAATTACCCTTGCTATTCTGACTCCAGTCTTTGGTTTTGCACCTTGGTGCAGACAACAAATTAATGTGCAAAGGCTCCAGGTCCCAAACTGGAAACATCTCCAGGAGGAATAGTTTGAATGGAGAAGACAGACTTTGCATTTTTAATGACCTACTTTGGATTCCTAGAAATGCCAGTCATACCATGATTGTGTGTGATGTCACTTCGGAACCAGGACTTGGACAGAACACAGCACTGTACTTTAGTCATTCTGCCCACACCTAGGAACACTGAAGATCTTGCTTCACTCTGTGCTGAGCTGCTGCCCTGTAAGATCTTCCTTGCATCCAAGTTTCACCAGACAAACACTCTTCAAGTAAACAATGCACACTCAAATAAAAGATGTAGTATTGTGTCTTATTTCTCACTTTAAGCCAAACTTATAATATCGCGTTTCTCAAACCCATCTACTTTCTCCATCTTCAGCAGCACGACGCTGTTTCCGATATTAGTGGTGTCCTGACAGGTGGAAGCTAAAGGCCCTGCCAAGGTGTCAAGCTTCTGCAGCTTGATGAATCCCATCCATTCTTCATAGCAGAGTTCTCATAAACACAACATTGATTAATATCCTTTTAATGGATATTCTAAAGTGCGCATACATGAAAATTCAGTTTTTACTAGTTGAGGACTTCTGTGATTTTGACAAACCCATGGATCCATCAACATGGCCAGGATAGAGACCAATGAATCTCCTCTTCTCGTGTTTCCTCACACTGTTGCTTTGGCAATCCTGGTCCTGGGCTACCAATTAGTTGTACTTCACTTAGGGAGTTTTGCATTTATGTCAAAGTCATATAAATGGAATAAGGCAGTAGTGGCATTGTTACTCATACATCTTTCAATAATAATAACAACACATGAGGCTCATTCATGTTGCTTAGTGAGTCAATGTGACCCATTACTTTTTAATTACTTGAGTAATCATTGACTTTTTCTATCTATCCATTGACTTATGTATTAATCAATTGACTTTTGTATCTATTCATTGACTTATGTATCTATGCATTGACTTACTGAGGAACACTTGAGCTGTTCTAGGCATGACTGATTAGGAATATTACCACACTAATAAGCATTCTTAGGACAATTTGTTTTTGTTAGCATATGTTCTTGTTTCTGGATTATCAATATCTAAGAATGGGACTAGAAGATTGTATGGTAAGTGTATATAATTGCCAAACTCATCTCCAAGTACCAGGAGTTATTCCATCATCAATCTATGTATGTGTTCCATTGATCCACGCCTTAGCAATCATTCAATAGAATTAGGCTTGTTTTTAGTTGTGAAATATTCGCTTCTCATGGTAATTTAAGCATTTCATACATTTCATACATGCATTTTCAATAAACTATAAGAAAATTTCATATTAGATAACAAGGGGTAAGAAAGAAGAAGAAAGTATTTATACATATAAGTATGTTACATATATACACACACAAACATATTCATAGTAAAATAAAGTAAGGTATATATATGACATTAACAATCTTATCACTGCAATACTTCCCATGATTGTAGCTGTTGTCTGCATAATAATGTTCTCATCTTCATACATACTCCATACTCTATCTGCCTGTAGCCTGCACTTTGGATGACTAGTTCCAAACCAAACAGAAAGCAGATTTCATCCATGGAGGGCCAAGGCTGTGCCTGTTTTACATTGACTTTAATCAAATGATACACTGCAAGAAAGAGACACCCTATAGACTTTCCTATATTCCAGTCAGTTTGTCCTTGCCTATGTTCTATAGCAGAAGCCTAATTTCCCATTGGTAATTAGAAATTTCCACAGTCAGCACAGTAGCTTTCTCCTATTTCTCTTGATTTAGAGGCATGAGGAACCCACAGTAACTAGTTACGATGAGTGATTTACATTAAGAGAAAGCAGGTACTGGAAGCTCTGCTATGGTAGCAACAGAGAAGATATGACGGGTATAAGTCTATGCCATTTATAAAGGAAAAGGCTAGTGCAGACAGATCGATAGCTTTCCGTGATAGAAACCGATCGGATGATATTTGAAAATGTTGAGTGTAAGATTCAGGTTTTAATCCTCAAAACATCTCAATGAGGAAATGTACTCAGAAAACCTTCCCGGCTGCCCAAGGAAGGTTTTATTACAGCCTGTCCTGCCTCTGCTGTCCCTAGAGTACAACCTTGCTGAAACACTGATTGATCTCCCTCATCTGTGGAACACAGTGGTTGTGAATGTTTAATGATGTTAAATAAAAATTAATGCAAGGTTGATGCAAAAGTAGGACGGTACTTGTTCCGTTCTGGGGATCCCCTCTGGACTCCTTTCTGTGACCCCCACACGTGCATCTAAACACTCATTGGGTGGATGTCCATAAGGTTACCTTGAAAACAAAGCATATAAAACTGTTCCAGCTTCCCCACTCTTTCCTTCTGGGAACTCATCTTACTATTTAATCCAGTTACTCCAGAGGATTGTCCCAACATCTCTCTGTGTCTTCATTTTCATATCCAAAGGATCAACAGTTTCTGTTGACTTCTTGCATGGATCTCAAATTGGTATAACCATCAGGTATTTTCTGGAGTATTGTAATTGTCTTTAAATGCTGTTATTGTTTCCCTCTCCCTCTCTAATGTAGCCCCAAAGTAGTAGTCAGAGGAAACACTGCCAGCCTCGTAGATTTCTTTTTTAGGTATAAAGATTTCTGAGAAGTCTACCTGTATATGTGCCAATAAACACATGTTTTTCTACTTTGCCCAGGAGAAGATTAGAATCATTCTGGATTACCACCAATCTTGATTTCCTTTTTCTGTGGTCAGGTCGATTAGGTAGATTCCATTCTGTAGGATAAGGTATGCCAGTGGGCATTTTGTCAAAATAAACAATTTTTGGAAAATAAAAACAGATCTTGTCTTACATTGAATTATAATCTGTTGCCGTCTAAATTGTTCTGACAAGTAAGGGTTTAGTTTCAAAAACAATTAGGATGGTTACGAAACTGGAAATGGCTTTACCTTTCATCAAGTGGCTATTAACCTATACCCATGAAACAATATTTGTATTTCTTAGATAAAGTAGATATATAGTAATGGAATATCATTCTAAATACACAAACTTTCCAAATACAATGGGTATTTCAAGTTTTAAAAAGAATCACCATTGTAGCTAGTTTGCATTACACTAATGAGAAGAAAGCAGGCAAAGAACTTTGCTTTATAATTGCTTAGATTTAAATCATTTTTTAAAATGGCACTCTACATCCCTGCAAGATCTATATTTATTACAGAAAGAACACGGTCACTTTAGAGTAGAGAAACACTGCAATCTTTTGCTTTACCACATGGTCAAAGTAATATCATCATTAATAAAAGTAATTGACATCAGAGGTTTCCTTATATGATGGACTGAGACAAACAACATCTTTGACTCCTGCCAGAAATACAAACCTAATCCAAATACTGAAGAAACATCAGATAGGACCAAATTGTCTAGCCTGTGCCCTTTAAAAATACCAAAGACATGAAGCACAACAATGACTAAGAAACCATTCCAGATTACAGGAAATTTAACCAGATACAGCTCATAGCCTAGGACCTTTTATTCACTTAAAGAATTTAATTGGACAGTTGGAAAGCACCGAATGAAGTTTATAGCTTAGATAATGGTATTGCTTTAATACTAATTTCCTGGTGTGATATGTATTATGACTGTCTCAAATAATGTAGGTATTTTTAGGGAATCCAAACAAATCTACTCAAAGGTATTGTATATAACTATAAACTTTATTAAACTATGTATTAAACTTTATTTCAAACTGTGGGAGATAAAATACACTAATGTATATACATATACATGCATGGACTGAGAAAACACACAGAAACAAATTTAACAAAATATTAATATTTAATCTGTATAAAAGATACATGGAAATCTTTGTATCTTTTACTATTGTACTTTAAATGTGTATTTACTTCAAAAATTCAAGAAAAATAGGCTATCTTTGTTACAATGTTATAGACTTTTAGAAACATTGTCTTTAAGATTGTATCAGCTGCCTAAGAAATATTCTCCCTTGAAAACAGTCTTTCTCTTCTGCCCTTTTGTAGTCAAACATAATCTCTCTTTAGAGGCTAATGAGATGTTCTTCTTTATATTATATTTTGTATAACAATTTTATTTTTATCTTGATAGTTGTGTTTAGAAAAAATTAGGATTCCATTTGCCTTTCGCATGGGGACATTAGGTTTGTTGGTAATTAAATTTGTGGGTTTTGATAATATTTGTATGATTCCCTTCCACAGGGCTTACAGGTCACTTGCTGAGGAGTAAAAAGATAAGGATGTAGGCGTTGGCATTGTGTCTTCTTTTTGTTTATAGTAGAGCCAGAAGGTGGCACACCCATGCTGTCTCAATATGTAGGTATTTTTAGGGAATAGCCACATAGGAAATGGGGCAGTTGAAGGCCCATGATTACTAAACTATGTGTAATAAATCTAACTAGGAAGTTTGTATAATCGAGTCCTGGTGGCTCAGGTGTCATTTCAGATACTTTGAAGGCTAAAGTGGAAGCATCACAAATTCAAAGGTTACACCGTGAAGTGAAGACCAGCCTGAGTTACTTAGACCCTAGCCTAAAATAAGAATGAAGACGGTGTTTGGGGATAACATTTATTTTAGAGTGCTGGTCTAACATGCAATGGGCAATAATTTTTCACTAGATATTTGCTTTAATTACATTTCAAATGTTATCCCCTTTCCTCGGTTCCCCTCCGAAAACCCCCTACCCCATCTCCCCTCCCCCTGCTCACCAGCCTCTCCCCCCACCAGGCCCCTACTTTCCTGATGTGGCATTCCCCTACACTGGGGCATTGAGCCTTCACAGGACCAAAGGCCTCTCCTCTCATTGATGTCTGAAAAGGCCATCCTCTGATACATATGAAGCTGGAGCCATGGGTCCCTCCATGTGTACTTTTGGTTGGTGGTTTAGATCCTGAGCGCTCTGGAGGTACTGGTTGAGACATATTATTCTTCCTCCTGTGGGGCTGCAAACCTCTTGAGCTCCTTGGGTCCTTTCTCTAGATCCTCCATTGGGGACTTTATGAGTCCATTGGTGACTGTGAGCCTGGGCAATATTTATCTTATTCTGTTTAGCATTCTGATCTTCACCACCCCCCTCTTCCTCCTTCCCTGCCTCCCTCCCTCCATCCATCCATCCTTCTTCCATAGAAGGAAGATTATTTAGGTTGAGAAAGGGGACCAATGAGAGGCTTCGAACAAGGGATGAACATGAGCAAACAAAACAGAACACCATCACACATATGCATGATGAAGCCTATTATTTTTGTGTGCCAGGTTCAAAAATTAATAAAAATATTTTTTAAAATTCCTTGCACGATTCACAGTTTGGGTTCATCAGGAGCTGTGCACATTGTGTGTCTTTGATTTATTGAAAATCTGGGCTCTTGGGAAGAAGCTTATGTATTGCTTACAAATGTTTAAAACTATTTTGCTGTGTAGGTGCTTACACAAGCCCACTGGTTATGGTTTTTCTTCCGGCGATGAGACCGTCCCAGCCTGGAGCTGATTTTGTTCGGGCCTCTGAAGGAATGAAATGCCAGTGACTTGGATTGAGTGTGTGGAGACACTAAAGGGCGAGGGGAGGTTTTTATAGAGATTCACGTGTTTCCTCTGCCTTTCCTCCCACGCTGAGTATGACCTTCAGTTGTCAGGCTTAACTCTCATAGTTTTATTTGGCTGTTGAACCTAATTATAATGAGTGAAAGGCTCTAGGGCTTATCACAGATGAGGTGGTGAGCCGTTTTCAGAAACGTTGCCTTCAGATAAACTTCTGTGGCTTAATATATCTGTGGCACCTAACAGCTGTGTGCCCCTCCTAGAAAATTTAGTCCTTTATTGAAATTACTTGTCACAGAAAACAAGGTGTGTATGTGGGTGGATGAGTGGGTGGGAACTCTAAGGTTTAAATTGCATACATAAATATTTATATAGACATGAAATACTGTGCTCAAGTATAGTGATGTGGTATTATTCACACTTTGTATGGTGAGAGATGATTTTTAAAATTTTTTTTTGACTATTATTTCCAAGAACTCTCTTTTCACACAAGAGTTTGAATGGTTTCAATATATTGTCTTAAACCAATTTTCAGGGATGTTTATGGTCATTCTTTATTTCCCAGGTGCACATGAAGCTGCTTAAAAATGACAGCAAAGATGAAAAAAATGTCGCTTCCCCCCATATAACAACTTACGGTTTTTAAAGAAATACATCATTTTTATACATGTACATCTGTGTGTGAATTTCCTTACATGAGTGCCCCAGGGACAGAAGTATCAGAGTCCATAGAATGGGAATTGCAGGTAGTTTGAGCTTCCCAACATGGATGCTAGGAACCAAACTCAAGTCCTTATCAAGACCAATGAGCACTCTTAATGGCTGAGCTGAATCTCTAGTCCAGGTATACAGTCTTTTTTTTTTGTTTGTTTTGTTTTTGTTTTTGTTTTTTTTAGAGACAGGGTTTCTCTGTGTAGCCCTGGCTGTCCTGGAACTCACTCTGTAGACCAGGCTGGCCTCAAACTCAGAAATCCACCTGTCTCTGCCTCCCAAGTGCTGGGATTACAGGCGTGCTCCACCACCGCCCAGCCAGGTATACAGTCTTTAAGGGCAAATTAAACCGTGCCGTGTAAAAACCTGATAAGGAGCGGCCTTTGAGGACACATTTTCTTTCCCTGGATTACAGCTGTCAGACTTCAATTGTTGAAAATCTTGAGGCGAATAATGGAGGGGGCGTTCGTGGAGGAAGATGAGTATCGAGGAACATAGAGGAAGATATTTGTAGATGGTTAAATGCTTCAGGTGTAAACTTTTTATTTATTCATGACATATACTATTTATTTACATTTTCAATGTTGTCCCCTTTCCTGGTCACTCCTCCCCCTGAAAATCCCATAAGTCATCTCCCCTACCCCTGTTCTCCAATCAACCCTCTCCCACTTCCCTGTCCTGGTATATGTATAACCTCTGTACATGTCGTATACTCCACATTCAATGTGATTTTTTTTGAATTATTAAAGTGTTTTAGAGCAACTTCAGATTTACAATAAATTAGGCAGGAGCTGAGATACACGTCACTGAGAGTCTCCATGTATCTTCACACCTATGTAGACTCTCACTTGCTAGGAGATATCCTCAGCGGAGTAGGGCATTTGATATACTTGATGGACCTTTGCTGATAAATCTTTGTCTATCATGAAAGCTCATAGTTGATGTTGCAATCCAATCTCTGTGTGTTCACTCAGTCAGTTTTGACAAGCGTGAGTTGTATACATTTACCTTTTTATACTCATATGGAAGACTTTCATCACTCCTAGAATGAGAGCATCTATGCACCATCTCTCTCACCTTCTTCCTGTTTAGCTTCCAGCCATCACTACTCTAACAGTTTTCAGAATGTAAAGGAGTGGCCATCATACTGTGACATGTTTAGATTATCTTATTTTATTTCATAAGGTGTGTTTTTGCTGGTTTCTGTGACTGAGTTGCTCATGTCTTTTAGCCTTGAATACTATTTTATTGTCTGGCTGACCCATGACTTACTTTTATTGCAAGATTCATTGGGGGTTTCCAAGTTCAGGGAAACTGTTAAAAAATAATCTATGAGCTCTGTACACATGGTTTTTAGTTTGTTTTATTGTCCAATACATTTGAGTAACCATGGAGATGTGAGGTTGCTGGAGTATATATGTAAGTGTCTATCTGGATTTCTATGACTATGCTGAATCCAGCTTCTTCTAGGATAGCTAAATAATTTCTTAATGGCATCAAGAATGAACAAGAGTTTCTCATTTTTCAGCTCTGCAGCTATTTGAAGTTGCCAGTGTTTGGGACTTTGGCCATCTTGCTAGATGCAATTCTAAATCATGTGATTGTTGTTGTTGGGTGGTCCTAGGAATTGAAGGCCTTGAATTGAAGGCACATATTTTGCCACTGTGTAGAGAGAATATCTTGCGTATTGTATGGACGCTTCATCTGTCAATAAAAAGAAAAAGTAAAGTTTATAGGAAAGGGTAAAATAGAAGGTGGGATTCTGGGACAGAGCAAGTCTGAGATTCACCTGGGAAGATGTGGCAAAATGGGTGCATCATACCTGAGTATAGGTAAGCAGCTACACGGAAGAATGTCAACTAGAATACATGGGTTATTTTAGGATATGATCTAGTCAGAGAAGAGCCACACTTTATGGTCAAGGTATTTGCAAATATATTTTGAATCTGAGTCTTATTTTTTGGGAGCATGAGACTGGGACCAAGAACCAGGACATAACCTCTGTACCACTGAGTTACAATCCCAGAATTCATTGCTTTGTTCTGACATTCCCTAATGGCGCATGATGTTGAAAGGCTTTTATCATGTATGTTTGCTATTCTTGCAGGTTTTTTGTTTTGTTTTGTTTTGTTTTTTGTTAAATATCTTTTCAGACTTTTGGCCACTTATCTGTCAGATTGCTCAGTTTTTATTGTTGAATTCTAAGAAGTTTGTATAAGTTTCGACTAGGTATGGTGGCACACTTTTAATCCCAGCCCTTGGGAGGCAGAGGCAGACATATCTGTGAGTTCAAGAACTGTCTGATCAACATAACAAGTTCTAGGCCAGACAGGTCTACATAGTGAGACAGTCTCTAGGAAAGAAACTTTGTGTATTTGTGTATTATTGATAATAGTCATTGGCTAAATATGTGTTCTGAATCATTTTGCTGCTCTGAGGCTGTCTACCTATCTTCTTATCAGACCATGTGTTTTTGATGTTAATGGAATTTAGCTCATCAATTATGTCTCATCTATTTCCCATTTGCTGTTGTATCCAAAAGACCATGACACACCAATCTAGATATTTCTTGATTTTAATACTCTAGGCATTCTGTAGTTTTATATTTTTTATCATTATGTAATCCTGTTAGTCCTTCTGCCCTTAGCCTCATAAGTTCTGGGATTATAGGTGTACAATTCTGCTTTTACAGCTTTCATAGGAGTTTTGTGTATGTAACTTTTTATAACAGTCTGTAACATTGAGACTCATTACCTTCTGGAGGGGGCTAATGTAAATGGTGACATGCCTTTACTTTCTGATTGTATTTATTCATTGCTTGTATTTCAAAGAATTATTGATTTTCCTTTTAGATTAACTTGTATCCTACAAACTTATTTTAACTGGCAAGTAACTTCCATATTAGCTAGGGAAGTGCTGTGAGTTTGAATTTTCTTCCCTGACTACTGTGTCATTTGTGAACAAGCACTTTGTTTCTTTTGGGCAATTAATATGCTTTTAATTTCCTTGTCTTATTACAGAAGCTAGAGCTTTTAGTGTGGTGCTAAGAAGACTGGTTGGACGTAGCATCTTTACCTTCTTGATGTTAGTGAGGAAGTTTTACGTTTACCTTCATTAAAGTTAAATGTCAGTTATAAATACTTTTGTAGTTGTTCCCTATCAAATTGTGAATGTATGCTGTTCTTTACTGCGGTTGTTCCTTAATTTGGAAAATGACAAGTGGAGAGGTGCTGTTCTTGTCTTTGTGATGCTATCTTATTTAAGTATAAGTTTACAGCTGCTGTGACCTTCATCTGGCCATGATAAAGCTCAGCCTTAGGTTGAAACTGATGCTGAGGATGACAGGATGATGTGTTAATGAAAATATCGGTGTTGGGAATTGAGTCTAATGCTTTGCCTTTGTCTTATTTAGGCTCAGAAAACGCTTCTAGACCTGAGAGTCCCTGTCCCCAGCAGGCTTAGACTCTGAGGGAGAAAGATCAGATGTAAGAGCTGTAGGAAAGAATGCAGCCAGCTATGTAAGGATTCTGGATATCAGCCCTAGAGGCCATTCCCCCGACTGGGTCTCCTCCCGCTGTGGCTAATGTACATCCTCCCCTTCAACTTTCCTGAGTTTACTTCTTAAATCAACATTTCTTTTTTTTCTATATTATTTGTTTACATTCCAAATGATTTTCCCGGTTCCCCCCCTCCCCATAAGTCCCATAAGCTCTCTTCCCTCTGCCCATTCCCCAATCAACACCCTCCCATTTCTCTGCCCTGTTACTCCCCTACAATGCTGGAGGAGCCACAGCGGGAGGAGAAATGTTGATTTAACATTTCTGGAGGACCCTGCTATACCACTCCTGGGCATATACCCAGAGAATTCCCCGGCATGTAATAAGGACACATCCTCCATTATGTTATAGCAGTCGTATTTATAATAGCCAGAAGCTGGAAAGAACCCAGATGTCCTTCAGTGGAGGAATGGATACAGAAAATGTGGTATATTTACACAATGGAGTACTATTCAGCAATTAAAACCATTGAATTCATGAAATTCATAGGCAAATGGATGGAACTGGAGAATATCATCCTAAGTGAGGTAACCCAATCACAAAAGAACACACATGGAATGCAGTCACTGATAAGTGGATATTAGCTCAGATGTTCTGAATACCCAAGTCACAATTAACATATCAAATGAGTCCCAAGAAGAAGGAAGGAGAGGGCCCTGGTCCTGGAAAGGCTTGATCCAGCATTGTAGGGGAGTAACAGGGCAGAGAAATGGGAGGGTGTTGATTGGGGAATGGGCAGAGGGAAGAGAGCTTATGGGACTTATGGAGAGGGGGGAACCGGGAAAATCATTTGGAATGTAAACAAATAATATAGAAAAAAAAGAAATGTTGATTTAAGAAGTAAACTCAGGAAAGTTGAAGGGGAGGATGTACATTAGCCACAGCGGGAGGATTAGAAATGCTCAGCCACTGAGCTAGTCAAGGCATATCAAAATTAGCTGGTGTATGTGTGCTTTTCATTTGAGAATCCAGAAAACTCTAGGTCAGGTGCCTGTGTGTGAGCCACTGGGAACCAAAGAGGTTTAACTAACTCACCACTACATGTCCGTGCAGGGCACAGCCTCAGCCTATCCTCCCTTTGAGCAACAAATTACACAACACTGTAATATTTCTCATGGTTTACAATTTGTTTTTATTATTTACAATAAACCTGATGCAATATAATATAATTGTTCACGTTTAAGGTATCTTATTTAAAAATTTAAGCTTATGTTAGAACCCAAATATCTCTCATTTTCCTCGCTATTTTAATACTATCACTTAAGTATAAATAGGAAACAGAATAAATGACATTAATAGCCATCATCAGTTTGCGTATGGTACATCTATTGCGTATGGTACATCAGTTTGCAGATGGTACTCTAGCTATCTCTATTTCTTTTAAACAAGAACAGTCCACTTCTTCACGTTAAGAGTTTGGTTTCTAATATTTTCTTAAAAGGTATGTAGATGTGTTTAGGCAAGATGGAGAGTTTATGTCTAAATATAAGCGATGTATGCCTTCAAAAATTATGTAACCATGTGAGTGGTACCAGCTTCTCTAAAAATGAAGCATATGTTCCAGGCATGGTCTTTGGGTATGAATTTATTGTCTCTATTAGCTACATTTTGTTGTTGTTGCTGTTGGTGGTGGTGGTGGTGGTATGACCAAAAACAGGAACTCAGAGACAATTCTGGGAAGGAAAGGTTTCCTTTGGCTCTTGGTTTCAGAAGTTTTTCCATAGTAGCATGGAAGGTGTGGCAGATCATTTCATGACAGCAGAAGCAGATGGCACTGAGACAGACAGGAAGCAGTGTATAGACCCAAATCAGTGTGAGGGTGACCATCAAAGGCCTGCTCCAATGGCCTGCTTCTCCTACCCTGCTCCAAGCCTTCAAAACAATGCCAGAATCTGGGACCAGGCAATAAGAACAAGAGGGGATGGAAGGATGGGATGGAAGATATTTCCTAGTCAAACCACAACCTGGGATGAAGGAAACAGATGCTCTTAGGTCGGAGGTGCTGAGATGAGGTCGTGCTCTGCTATGATAGACCCTAAATGCAACCCTAACATCGCCTTAAGAGAGAAGACACAGGCACAAGTGAGGGAAGAAAATCTTGTAAGGGTACAGAAGAGACTGGAGCTATTCAGTCCCAGACCAAAGAATATGTGAAGCCACCTAAACATGGAACAGTCAAATTGTTTATTCAAGAAAAATTAGATGTTCTTAACCACTTAACAGCTTCCCAACCCATAAGCCCTGGATAGGGAGAGTCCTTTGGGTTACTTATCTTACATTTTTTTTGTCCCACCATAATATTTTTATTAATCATTTAGACTTTCATCAAGTGCAACCCAGTCATGCTAGCTTCCCATTTTATAGTGAATATGCTTTGTAAAAAGGAGTTTTATACTTGCAAACTCAATAGATGTTAGCAAAATGAGACGGTAACTGCCTCCAGCGGTCATGAATGCTCTTAAAAACATATAGTGGGTAATTTTTGTTGTTGCTACTCTAGTTTCTGCCTCTTCTGACATTTAGTGGGTGGGGTCTGACATGCTAAATATTCTATCATCATGCTGATGGCATGATGATTAATAACTATTACTGGCTATTGCGATTTGTTTCTAGTATCAAATATTTTGTTCACATCTCTTGGTAAGATTCCTTTGTGAGTGATGCATATACTAGAGGTTTTTTATGGAAACCAATAACTTATAAATTCTTATTTCTTGACAACATAGATTAAGTTTTTTTGGTTATTATCTGGAAGTACACACACACACACACACACACACACACATACACACACGAGTGTATAACTAACAGAAAGCAAAAGGTAACAATATTCTTTCCTCTGTGTCATGCAAACTGGTTTGCTCTGTGAAATACAACTCACAAGTTAATAATTGATTTTCAAAACCTATGGTTACTTTAACTGGGAAAAGCAAGCGTCCAGAGTGCATGCCAGTGGAGAAAATACTGAGTCAAAACTCCATTTAAGTTTATCCTTTTTAGAAACACTGAGCTATTTTCAGAGTTGTTATATTAACTCACACCTATGAAGAATGGGTAAAAGAGTTCATTGTTTCATACCCTTCCTTTCAAGTGTTTGGAAAATATATATATATACACACACACAAACACATATACATGTGCCATTATACTATATGCAAATTTTGTGCCTTTAACTATTTAACATTAATTAAAACAACAAATTCCAGTTCACTAGTTGTTTTTAATACAGCCTACTTTAAAATCTTTACACAACACTTCATTGTAGTGTATTTAGATATTAGATTCTTCATTGTTGACTGTAAGTATGCTTCAAAGACATTGTTGTAATGAATCATTTAGTAGACTCTTGGACAAATCATTCTCCAGTTGCGTTGTAGGAAAGATTCCAAATGTTAGTATTACTGGGTCAAAGGCAATGACCTTATAGTTTTTGTTGCATTCTTATATTGTCCCTCAAAAATTAGTATCTACCTAACTTTTGTTGAATCTAACTATTATTTTTTCCTGAGTAAAATCCAACTTAACAGAACATACAACTTCAGACATTCATGTTCTGTTTAATAAACATGACTCTTAAATAGATTTCAAAATGTGTTTTCCATTCTCCATATTTAGAACTGTAAATGTAAACAGAAGTAAAGGAAAGAATTTCCCTCCTTAACACTGTATTAATTCATTTCACTTCAATACTTGTTTGCCTCACTGGGAAATGAAAACAACACTGTACTAGAAGTGTTAAATTAAAAGAAGTCCTAACTTCTAATTTTGTTCCTTACCAATCATGCGACTATTAAATTAGTCATTTAATCTCTCTGATTCTGCCTTAATGTAAAAGTGGCTCTGCCTCTATCTCAAAATAATGCAGGAGAGATAAAGGTGTATGTGTTAAATTTGGTCAAGTGAGGCAAATAAAATCACAGATAACTTTGGAAACATGTTGATTCTATCCAGCTCATTTGCTCCTGGGATATCACACACCTGAGGTTGAAAAGATAGTATTAAAGTAAGAAATGGTACCAATTCCTGAACTCCATATTCTGTGCTACATCCACAAGAGATCTTGATTTCAGGGATCAACAGTAGGGTCTGGCGTGGTATGCTTCTAAAGCTCCTAGATGACTGAAGTGTGCAGCTGGGGCTGAGATCTTCCTAGAACCATACATCTCCACGACAGTCATCAGCCACTGGGATTATACACATTGAAATTCAAACCGATGAAATAGCATTAAAATTTCTTTCTTCAGTCACAGCAGGCATATACGTCAACTGTTGACTTGATAGTTGTGGCTGAGTTGCTAGACAGTGGGAAACTTCATCATCTTTACGGAAAATCCTTTTAGGTAGCTCTGCTCTTGATACATGTGAGATGGATGGAAAGCAAATCCCAATGGTGACTGGGAAGTCTGCTTTCTCGCTTTGCCAATTGAGGGCTATTTTGTTCTGTTTACCTATCAGGTATTTGCTGTGGACTTAGTGTGTGCCAGACAATGTGATGGATTACTATTGTCTGATTCAGCTGCTACTCTCCTGACATTTGTTATGTCAATAAACAAATTTATTTAAAAAGTAAACATTTTATGAAAACATGACACATCACTATCATCTGTTTGAGATATAAAGAGATGGTTTTCACAAATGTTCAGTGTAGATTTCTCACCAAAAAATCCAGCTATGATGAACATTGGTTCTATTTCATGGAAGAGTATAGCTAAGTGCTTGCTGTGTAAGCATTGGGACTCCAGTTTGATAAAGCTAGGTATGGTGGCATGTACTAGTAATCCAGTTCTGGGGAGGCAGAGACTGGTAGAGTCCTGGAACTCAATGGCCAGGCATCCTAACCTGCTTGGTGGGGCCCCAAATTGCGGTGAGAGATTCATTCTTAAACATTAAGGTGGATAGTCCCTGAAGAATGACACCTGAGTCTGACCTTTGGCCTCTATACACATGAGCACACAAAGGCACTTATCACACTTGTATACCGGTGTGTGAGTGTGTGTGTGTGTGTGTGTGTGTGTGTGAGAGAGAGAGAGAGAGAGAGAGAGAGAGAGAGAGAGAGAGAGAGAGAGAGACAGACAGAGAGAGAGGGACAGAGAGACAGAGAAAGAGACAGAGACAGAGAGTGGCAGAGACAGAATGGATTCCAAACACAAGATAATAGCTGTTCAAGTTTCATCTCTTATCTATTTTAACTCAGGAGACAAACAACTGTCTAGATGACAGAAAAGGCCAAGAAAAAAAATCCAAGGCAGTGTAGTGAGCAGGTAGCAAGTCCTAAAGACACTCAAATGCTTGTCTCAGTTACAGCTATGGGGCCAGGCGATCTAACAGCCAGAATGAGTCATCTCTGAAAGATCCTTGGGGCTTATTGGCCAGGCATCCTAGCCTGATTGGTGGGCCCAGCATGGTGCTTAAGCTACAAGTCAACATATGTGGACCAAGGGGGCATCAAACTAGTAGTGTATGTATGTATGTATGTATGTATGTATGTATGTATGTATGTATTTATATGTATATATACATATATACACACACATGTGTGTGTGTGTGTGTGTGTGTGTGTGTGTGTGTGTGCATGCACTGAGATTAACACTTGACTTCAAGGCTAAGTTGCCCTCTAGTATGTGAATAAGAGGGTCTCATCTAGTCAAGAGGACAAAAGACTGAGTAATAGATAATTTGGCTTGCCTGCCACAGCTGGATCACCAACCTTCACCTCACCAACTTCACCCAGAAGTTCTCCACTGCCCATCTTGGTTCTCGGGCCCTCATGACAACCATGCCTTGTGACTCTTTAGTTTTGATTCATCCAATACCCCTGGCTTGCTGACTGCAAGACTTGCTTCTTGCCCCTGTTAGTGGCTCGTGAGCCTTAGCACCTCTGAGGGGTTTGTTCTTCTCTTCTTCTACTTTCCCGGGCTTTATCATTCATGACTCAGACAAAAGTTCATTTTGGAAATGTTTTGAGATTTCCTTATGTGCTTGGGTGTTTTGCTTGCACATGTTTATGTGCACTGTGTGCATGTCTGGTGCATGCAAAGGTCAGAAGAGTTTGTGAGATCACCTAGAAGTAAAGTTATTGGTTGTCGGGAGCCATCCTGTGGGTTCTGGGAGCCGAACTCTGGTCTTCTGTAAGAGCAACAAGTGCTCTTAATGATTGAGCCATCATCTCTGGAATGGCATTGTCTAAAGCTCTTGAAGACTGAAGCAGGAGATGAGCTACCCCAGAAAGTTCCACATTCCATCCATTCCATGCACGCCTTTGGACTGGAGAGCATTTGTTACTGATTAATCCTTTGTGGACCTGAACCTCTCCTGCATTAGGATGAATGCTTGTCGACAAGATCCCAGGAGCTACTTTAACAACCAAAACCTCTCATTTGCACTGGTTTGCTAGGCTCTTCTAGAACCTCAGCTTTAGTTAGAGCTTTGCTCCCTGCTGAGAGCTCTACTCAGCTGACATCTGAGCATGGCTGGATGCTAAGTGTCCTGAGGGTACAATTCATGGTCCCCATTCTTGGGACACAATGGGAACTATTTAAAATATAGTATTTAAGACTTACTAGTGGGAGATTATTTGAAGTATTTTACATGCGTTGGCTTGTCGAACCATTAGTAAAGTTCTGCATGCAGAGATTACTGCTCCAGCATATGACTTAGCACACATTTGCTTCTCTGCTTCCATTCTCAACCCTTTATCAGTCACCATCTACCTCAGTAGGCTGACTCACAGAACTATCAGAGGGCTCCCTTCCCTATCGTTTATGAAGGTTTGCCCATTGGGAATCCCTAACAGGAGATCATGGTGAGACAATACACAGGGATGGGAGCTGAGTTAAGCCTTTCCCAGCCCTTCATTGTGCTTTGCTTGGTCCAGACTAGGACCCTCTTAAGTTCCCTACTATCCCCATTATTTAAGGGGCAGTAATAGTGGGCTATTTACGGGCTCAGTGTCCTTCACCGAGTGTGCTGTCTCCCACACAGCACTAAGCCCATCCTTTGTGAATAATCAGTTAGTTTAACCCTGATCTAACTACACTATTTTTAGGAAGCCATCCTTATCTCTCTGGTAGCCTGAAAGCCAACTGTGTCACAGAAGTCCATTGAAGATAAGCAATTTGCTCAAGATAGGAATGCTATGATGCTGATAAGTAGATCTATTCCTAAGCCAGTTGCCTTAACTTACACTGTTCACACACAGGAAAGAACACACTGGGAGGTATAGTGCTTGATGGTAAGCACACTGCTATTGCAGTCACAGAGGTCTGGGCTTCAAACACTGGCTCCATACCCTAGCTAAAAAATAACCTGGAGAAAGTGACGGTACCTCCTAAAGATTCCACTCCCTAAATCTGTGAAACGGAGATGTCACCTACCTTAGAATGATTATAAGGTTAAATTTGATAACGAAATTTACGTATAATGCTAGCAAATATCTAGCACACATCAAACACTGAATAATTATAAAAGGTGTATTAATGCTATGTTTTAGAACTTTGAGAGAACACAAAAGAGTTTCACACGTAGACATGAAGCCTCAGATGAATGAGCACATATCAAGACCCAGCTTATATCATATGTATCACATTGGCTTTGATGGGTCTGACCAAGCCAATGGGACAGGGCATTTCCCAATACAACATGCCTATGGGAAGGGAATAATTATGGACCCTTCTGCAAAGAGCCTACCATAAGAACTTCTCTCAAAATATAATAACAGGAGAAGAAAAATAACAGAATACTGAATGCTAGAACAGGGATCTTTCATCAGAGCAAGTGATTGTTGTTTTCTATTCTGCATTCGTTTTTTTGTGCTGGCTCTGACCACAGCATTGCATATACCATATTCCCCCCAGGTAGTGTGGTCTGAGAGAACAGACCCGAAGCCAGTGGACTTTATCATAAGCCTTCTTGCTGGCTGGTAGTTCTTGTGGTGATGACCACTGCTTTTCTTGCTGGCTTGCCTCGCTGTTCACTTAGACAGGAAGTGGGAAGGGAAAGAACCCATGTTGGTTTTTGAACATCTTTAGCCACTCTCTTAAAAACAGTCTATATTCACCGTAAGGAAAATTATGCATCATCGTAATTACATATCAGCTTCACAGTTTGAACTACAATTGTTTAAATGTTGTCAAGAAATGGAAAACAAGTCTTAGCTCTGAGCGTTGCAAAGAGATGGGCTTGCCTGTACTCGCTACCCACTATCAAAATTACTGATGGATTTAGACTATTCAAACATAGTACACGGGACCAGAGATGTAACTAAGTTGATACCGTGCTTGCCTAGTAGGCATTATGTCTTTTGTTTTGTCCCTAGCACCATATGAAGTTGGGCATAGTGTCACAAGTCTGTAATACCAGCATTAAGTGGCGGAAGGATCACAAATTTGAATTTATCATTAGTTGCACAATAAGTTTGAGTTTGAGATCAGAGTGAGCTACATAAAACAGACCCCATCTTAAATTTAAAGGTATATAAGTGAATAAAGTGTATACTACAGAAAAATTCTCTACTGCCCACTTGAAGCACGAAAGGAAGAGCTTTTTGAGTTACTGTTTCTTTGGAGGCTTCTAGCTTCATATAACAATACAACTGTCCAATGTTCGGTTTCATTGTGGAATAAAACCAAATAGGAATGGCTTCAATTCATCAGTTGTATTAGTTATTTAATGCTCTTGATAATATCATATGAGTAAACTAGTATTTTACTTAGGAATATAAATTTAAAACATTGGCTGAATTTTAAATTATGAATATTCTGCCTCTGGGGATGTGGTCGATTAGTTTCTGCTGTGTAACAAACCACTCCCAAACCAAGTGGCTTAAAACAACAGCCATTATGTTTATAATTCTGTGGGTCATCAACTTGAGATCAGGTCTCCTGGGCTACATCTCAGTTCCCAGTGGCATCGATGGGGTTCACTCACACACTTATAGCCTTGGAGGGGCTGGTGATCTCACTCTCATGTCTTGTGGCTGGCTGCCTGTTGGCAAAGACAACAGAGATAACTGGGTCATGTCCCACTTATCATGCCACAGGCCACGATAGCCCAGTGCCCCGCAGAGTGATCACAGTTTTCTTTATGGCAGTGAAAATGATTGAGTCTCAGATATGTGAACATTCTTAAAGGCTCAGCTCTTTCGCATTTGCTAATGTTTCATTGACCAGAGTGAGTTACACATTAAGTCTTCAGCCAGCATGAGGGAAGATTTTTCCAAAGCGTGGCAAAGAGAAGTAAGTTATACTAGATATTTTATAATCTTCCCAGGGACACATTTCTAAGATGGTAGTGTATGGTTGTAACATAGTGTGCTTATGTTCATGCAGTGTTTCTGAAAAGACTTACTTGAATAATTCTACTTAGATGCTGTTTGGTTGCTTACACTTACCACCTTAGTACTTGGGAGGCTAAGATAAGAGGCTGAAACAATTTAAGTCTGGCCCGACTTGTACTCCGATTCCCTGACCAGAGTAGACTCTATTCAAGGAAAAGGAGGAGGAAGAGGAGGAAAGGGAAGAGGAAGAAGAAAAGAGGAGGAAGAAGAGAAGAAGGAAGAGGATGAGGAGAAAGGTGGAGGAGTGAAAAAAATCCACTTAGAAAATATATTGAAAACTTCAATGTCACTTCAGTTAAATATCATGTTCAACAAGTACTTTGATAGTATCACCACTCCTAACATTTAATTTTCATAATGACTGAATAATAAAGGTACTACTGCCATTTATTTCCATGTGAGGAAATGGAAATTCAAAGAAGTCATGGGTCTCCTCTCTATTACAATAACTGAGTTGTGATACATTTAGGGAGTTCTAAGGATGTTATGTGCCTTTATTAACATAATCTATTAATGACATAGGGTTATACTGATGTTGGAATATTATTTAATAATGAGAAAAGGAAGTTATTTTAAAAGTCAGGGCACCTATTGTAATAAAACTAAAAACTCACTAATGTTAGCTTTCCTATCACGAACATCTCTGTAATTGATTCTATATTTTACTTCAACTGGAATTGGTTGCAAATGTGATATAAACTCTAGTTTTCAGAGAAGTCGTATAATTTTACTCCCTACTAAATAAATCAAATCTTTTAAGCACCATCCATTAAGCTATGTCATTAAATCCGAAAATACATTACCAAATGTACTAAATGACTGGCTAAACTCTCCTCTTTTTTTTTTTTTTTTTTGAGGACTATAAGTTGAAATCTTAATCCAGTCTCTATGGAAGCCAGTATTTATTTTGACCTAAAGCAAATGAATTTATTTAAAGGAGAGAAGTCAAAATATATACTGAATGTGTAGCATTTCTACAACAATCATGTTAAGATTAAAATAGATAGAACCTAAAATCCTGCGTAAAATGAATCTTTAAAGGATGTTTTCCTGGTTGGTCATATTGCCAGCTCGATACACCCGGGAAGAGGAACCTCTCTGCTGAGGAAGTGCCTGAACTGGATTGGTTTGTAGGGAGTCTGTGAGGCGCGCTGCTAGTGTTCTTCCATGATCTCTACTTCAGCTCCTGTCTGTAGATTCCTGCGGGGTTCGTGATGATGGGCTGTAGTCCATGAGCTGAGCAAAGTCTTTCTTTCTTAAGTTGCTTTTGACCATGGTGTTTTATCACAGCGACAAAAAAGCAAACTAGAAAAGGCATCTTAGGAAGATGAGAGGCAGGTTTAGGCTAGACTTGGTAGTATCCTATCTTATTCTCAAATAAAGTTTAAGAAAATGTAAATGCCCACATACATCATTGGCAGCAACATTCAGATCAAGGATCAACGGGACTGGCTGATTAATTCTATTGCTGCCCTACTCTCTGATGATGAACTTGAAATCAAAGTGTAAGGATCTGACTTGCCCAGTACAGTTCCCTCAAACACTGCTAGAGAAGGTGAGGATCAGCTGCCCTGACGCAGGAAGATGGTTTTTCATTCTCATGGCCGTACTTCTGTTCCTTTAAGGGTACACTGTGGCATAAACTACTTTCCTTCTGTGCCCATGTGCTTACCCTAGACAGATATAAAGATTTGAAAACCCAGATAAAACAATGTTTTGTGATGCCCCCAAAATGGAGACATTTCTTAACTCTTAACATCCATTTGTAGACACAAGTCTCAACTCAACTGACTATCTGCAGAGTAGCAATTGTTGCTTGGTAACATCTGCAGATATTTTTGGTTGTAGTAATTGAAGATGAGAGATGTGCCTGGCATGCAGTGAGTTGAGCCCTCCAACAGCCCCATACTGTACAGGACAGTCTTCCATAACAGAGTCATTTGACTCAAAATACCAGTGCTTGTGAAGTTGATCAAATTCTGATTTATATTGATGAATGTTACAATAGTTTCAACTGATTCAATAATATAGTCACTGGTATATCTCTCTCTCTTTCTCTCTCTCAAGAATGCTAGGATATTTTTGTGTGTAAGGTAAATTAAATTCAACTTTAAAGTCCATTAAGCTGTCTGCTTCCCGTGTAGGCTGCCATCCAGCAGGCTACAGTATCAGTGAAACTTGTAAACACAGATGCTAACATGTCTCTGGGTGACAGCACAGAGGAAAGAAGAATTACTATCACTCACTCCATCATCCAATAGTTAAGGGATAGTTTGAAGATGAAGGATGAATAAGAAAAATAAAACAGCTCTGTTAAAATACTATTCATTGGTAATGTTTAATCAATTTGTGATGTTTATATATTAAAAATAGAAGTTCCATAATTATTCCTAAATATCTATGACTTGGCCTTTTGACTGCAGTTAGAGTTTCAGGGATGCATTTATATGGATAATGTGGCTCTTGGTTATAGTAACAAGTGCCTGAGATCATTGACTTAGAAAGAGGAAAGGTTTCTTTGGGGTCCCAGCTTTGGAGATGTCTGTCCATGTGAGTTGGTGCCATTGCTTTCCTGCCTTTGGTAGCGCATCATATCATGGTCTGAGTGCCTGGAGGAGAAAGCTTGGGAACTTCAGGGCAGGAATGGTTGTAGCCGCAGAGTTCCAGCTAGCACTTCCAGACACGAATGAGCACACTGAGAAATGGTTTAAATGACAAAATTCATGTTTGCATGTTTTGCTACAGCTGGAAAGGGGGGAAGCATTATGCATGTAAGAATGTTGCACTTGAACAAACAGATATATATTATATTAAAAAAAATCACACATCTATTTCCCTTAATTAGTTAGTATCAGTTTCCCCTTCCCTCATACCATTTTATATCAACTATGTTCCATAGCTGTTAATCTCTTTGGAAGCTATGTGTTCTTTTCATTAATTACTTTCCTTATTGTTTAAAGCATTTGGCTTAATCACTGTAACCCTGTAGTACCCTTGACAATTGATAAGACAAGAATTACAGATTTTGTTGTGTTTCAAATAGTTTTCCCAATTATGTAATGTCTATTTCATATAAATTGATTTTATGAATTTAAATGAATATGAATTTTAAATCAATTCTGTTTTTCTGTTCTAAATTCTATTTCTGTACGTAAAACTACAATTAACTCACACATAAAATCTATCTTGGAAAAAGCAATTACTTCTCAGGAAGTTTTATTTAATTACATTATTTTTAGATTATAATTATAGAAGAATTAGTTTTTGATATGAAAAATATTCTTATTGGTAAAAGTATTTTATATTTTCTGTGACCATAATTTCTAATTATCCATAATTCTTGCATTGTAAGTAAATGCTTCTTCCATTGTAGCGACTGATTGAAGCTTGTTTACTCTAATGTTGCATGCTCACAAGCATTGTCTATTATTATACAGTGTGTCAAGAGTTTCTTAATTTTAATTTCTATGACCTAAAACTGGACCCTCTTTTCCTTAAAGGTAGAGCAATTTTCATTAGGTCTTCATATACTTTCCTATCAGGCAAGTACACAGATTTAAGCATGAAAACATAGCTATGCCAGGCTATCTTTTGCTTTAAGCAATATAATTACCTTAACCTAATTTTCATGGAGAATAGGTTTTAGAACCATAAGCAAGCAGCTTTTAAAGGAGAAATGACAAAAAAAAAATCCATTCAGACTGGAGTACCACACTGTTGATTCCATAGCTAATACTTGGTTGCTTCCAGATATCTTTATGGAAGGCTCCACATAGTATCTACTGTGGCGATTTCCCCTTATGTCATTTGGTTAAATCAAGATCTCTTTGGATGAAGTAGTTGGTATCTGGGAGGCACCTGTGTGTACTGACATGTGTCTGGCCTTGTCCTACCCATGCCAACCCAATCCCCTCACTGTCCCATACCTGTCAGAGAGCATGCACGTGGACACTTCTCCTCAGAGACTTTTGAAAGCTTTTGGTAAATTGTAACTCATAGAAATTCATGTTGTTTTTTGTTTACCAAACTAATCCTTTCTTTATCAAAGGTTACCAATAGGATTTCTGTTGCCTTGGACTTTCTGTGAATTGCTTTTGCAAATGAAATTTTTAGAACACTAAGGGTCCAATTAGCTCAAGTCGAAGGGGTCGAAGACATCACAAGAAGACGAACAGAGTCTACTAACCTGGGACTGTGGGGCTCACAGAGCCTGGGCCATCAACCAGGGAGCATGCAGGAGCTGGACCTAGACTCCCCACATATCTGTAGCAAACATACGTCTTGGTATTCACATGGGTCCCCTAGCCAATGGAACAAGGGCTGTCTCTGTCTCTGTTCCCTGTCATTGGATACCCTTTTCCTGCTTGGACTGCCTGGTTGGGAGTCAGTGGGAGAGGATGTGAGCAGATTTGCTGGGATCCCAGGGTGAGGTGCTACCCATGGTACTCCTCTCTCAGGAGAAGGGCTGTGGGCACTGGAGGGGGGGACTTGTAAGGGTAGGACTAGGAAGAGAGGAGGGAGGGGGCTGTGAAAGGGGTTTGTAAAATGAAAAAAAAAATAAAAGAAAACTGAGGCTGTACCCCCACCCCACTATGTGAGTAGACAGACAGACAGACAGACACACACACACACACACACACACACACACACACACAGACTGTCAAAGAGGTACACACATTGCCTATTGCTTTTCTGCACCTCCTCTGTAATAACTTTTCCTGCTATGCATCTGCTACAGATCTGAGCTCCCTATCACTGAACCACTCCCCCTGAACTCTTAGGGGTTCACTGAGGTCAGAGGATCTGCCTTCTTCCCCTCAGCCCTTCCCATATCTGCCGAGCATCTGTGAACTGGGCAACAGTGAACCAAAAGTAGATCTGAGGACTGAAAGACCCCGAAGACATCTGCTCAGGTACCACAGATATTTAATTTCCCTCTCAAGGCAAGAATGTGAGTTCTATAATATTGCTAATAAAAAGAATTGTTAGCATAAGTGGCTCTGCTCCGGTATCTTTCCTAGAATGCTAATTTGACATTTGCTCAGAAGATAAATCAGTTTGACTATAGAGGAGCAGAATCTGCTGGTCCTCCTGGATGTATAGCCATCAACTCTCAGCAACCATGGCATTTACAATCCTTTGTCTTCAGTTTGCTTCTGTGCTTCACACAAAAGTTTCCAAAGGCTTTGAGTGGAGGCTTTTAAAGATTCCAGTGATACACCCAAATTAGAGAATGGAGTTATAAAAAAACATATAGTTTCTAAAATACTCATGCATGTATACACACACATGGCAGGGCACACACAACACACCCAGCACCACCTTATGTCACCCTAAGGATTTCCTGGTAGTTTCTTGCTGATGCTTTTAACCACAGTCTGAGTCATGTCTGCTTGCCTGCCCTGTACAGTGATCTTTCTTTATTAGATGGAGTCTTGAATGGAGGGTCATGGGGACTTTGCCTTCCTAGGTCAATATCCTGTCTCTCTGCCATCTCTCTCCTCTCTGCAGACTGTGTATGTAGGAGATGGAGGCAGCTGATAAGGATACCCTGGAGAGGGAGCTGAGTGCTGATGTAATGCTTGTCTCTCTCTGCAGAGAGACTTCACAGGAACTGGTATACGACATAAGCATTATTATGGGAAACATCCCAATGTTTTTTTTTAAACTTCCCCATTTATAGACTGAGCAAATCAATATGACACTGGGAAGCCTCATTTATAAATATGGAAGTTTTTGCATCTCCAGAAACATCATAGGTTCTGGGGAACTACTTTTGGTAGATGTTAAAGTAAGGTGTAAATTACTTTGACAGTTAACGTATAGACATTCTGACCAAATTATTTACAAACATGGCCTAAGTGAATTTGAAATAACAGATGAACAGTTAACAGCTGTAATAGTCAGATTAGAGATGAAGATAATTTTGATATTTCAATGAGTTTTTAAGTTTTATGCACGGCAACTACTCACCTGAACTATTTGATGGTGAGCATAGATTGCATGTCTTCATTCACAAAGGCAGGTAAGAAGGATGAAGGACTCAGGGCTATTTTCTCATGTCCTTCAAGGTGTACACAGCTGGTAACATTTGGCTTGTATTCTTTAAGTATCAAACTCTGCTGAACTTAAGCATATTGAGCGCGGTAAGAAGTACCTCACTTATTTAAAGGGAAAGAAGAAGACTATAAATAAAGTTGAGGAAGGAAGGACCCACAGTCTTTAAAGTGCAGCAATGTCTCTGACTTCTTACTGAGCATTTTATCACAAAGAGGGACAATGTGGCCTGCTGCACTTGACTAGCCATCCTGAAAATCAGGGCACAATAGTGCTTAGTGAGGTAACAGGCTAGCATCCAAGCAAGGTATTGGATGCTATCCCTGCATGGATACGTGGTAAGTACAAATGCACATGTGTGCAACTAGAATGCTTCACAGGGTAGCAGTGAACAGCCACTGCTTCAGAGCAGGAGGAAAGGGGCACCTGCCTCGCATTGTCTATCCATTTGTGCTTTCAGAATTTTAAATCATGCATAAATATTTTCTACTAAGAAGAAATTACTTTTTATAAGTTCCAATCGAGTCCAGTTTCTCCTTAATTAAAAAATGTCCCAAATCAATTAAAATCAAAATTACCTTTGAAAAGGGTTTTTGTTCTCCCCTCCATCCCCACTCCTCTCACATATTTGACATTGGTATTGGAATCTGAAAAATCCTATTATGTGAAAGTATTTTATTTCTGTATGTTACTACAATACCACATTCGATCCATGAGCCAAGGTTATATTCAAATATGTTCCAAATCTTGTATGAGAAATAAAGAATACTACAAAAGATGCATATTGCTACTTAACAGACAGGACAGCTAAGGTTTGGTGCACTTGTAATGGGCATAAGATTGTGGAGTTAATCCACCAACAGCATCAATTACAGCAACACTCCTACTTTGTTGTTCAAACTGAGGAGTGGCCTCAGCCTTCCTGGAATCCGTGGCTGGCAGGATTTTCACATTGGTTTTAACAATGCACAACATTAAACATAAATGCCATTTATAGGAGAGAGTTTGACATGTTCAAAAGGTCATCTGTACTGTCCCCAGTATGCCTTAATTAGTTGGTAACTTATAATGTTTTATGTACTCAGGTAATCTATTTGAAATAAAATAGTGGCCAGAGAAGACGATGCTTTGGGGAAGCAAGGCTCTAAGGCTGGAAAAGCACATCTTGCCTTTGTAATGGACTTCCTTTTAAACGGTGGTTGAATTGTTTAGTAGTTTTATCTCATCGCCTAGCAAATACCATACATTTTAGAGACCTAAATTAGCATCCACTGATGGTCTCATGGGTCTAGAAGAGCGAGATCTGGGCACAGCGTGCCTGGGCTCTTTGCTTGGTACCTCAGAGGACTAGTGTCATTCCTGATTATTCTCACAGGGAGCCCAGAGCCTCTTCCCAGCTCATGAAGTTGTGTCACCTCCTTGAGTTTTTCAGACAATGAGGTCTTTGCTCACTGTTTTCCACATCCCTCACATGCATCTGCTGTATCCTCAAAGTTCACATCAAAGAACGTACTTTGAATTGACTTTCAGTCACACTGGAATCCCCGTTTGAGAAATTGGATCGCATCAGGCTCACATAAATAATTGTCTTCTTTCAAAAGCAAAAAAACTTGTGATGTCCATTGTAGCTCTAACATCTCATAACAGACCTGCTTTGATTAGTTTCTGACGAAGCAAATGAGACATGGCATGCGTGCTGCAGGGACATGGAGGGGAAATCTTAGGAGTGTGAGTATTGCAGCCATCATCTAAGCCTGCGGTTCTCAACCTGTGGTCATGAGCCCAGAGGGGTCACATATCAGGTGTCCTGCATATCAGATATTCCCATTATGATTCATAGCAGTAGCAAAACTACCATTATAAAGTGGCAATGAAATAATTTTATGGCTAGGGGTCACCACAACACCAGGAACTGTATTGAAGGGTTGCAGCACTGAAAAGGTTGAGAAGCACTGATAGCCGTCCCCACCTTGTAGACTCTCCCACATGTGCGTATCCTCTTAGGGGAATTAAAGCCAGGGACATACAGGATGATGCTTATTTCACAGGAGTCACATTTAGGTATAAATGACAAATTGCTTTGAGGATTAGGTTACAAGAGCATTTATTGTCCTTAGATATACTTTGCAGTTCGGTTCTTGAATCTCGTGGGGATAAAATTATCTTAAGGTCATGTGATAGCCCTGCCTTCATAGTCTAGGTTTATAAACCATAAAATTTGATCTTTTCCAAGTATTAAGTATCATAACTTCCTGTTTAACTTTTATATTTCAAAATTTCTAACAGAGTTTAAAAAAAAAACATGTGCAGATAAAAGACAATGGCCTCTCTGTTATAGGCAGCTGAGCAGATGACTGATTTTTACAATAATAAGACCACATTGTGAATATATATACATATATGTATGTATGCATAATACGCTTTTCTGCAGAGGAAGATTCTTAAAATCATAACTATTATGATTCTTTATACAAATTCAATAAATGTAATGTGATACATTTAGAAGGTTTTAAAATTTTTAATCCAACATTTAATTTGCTATTTTCATGCTCTGTGTGTTTTTTAATGGGGATGTTGGTGTGAACCTGGACTTAATAAGGTTGTATGTTGAATAAGGGGAGTCCATACTTTTTGGTCACCAGACCATGGCTAGTTCAAGTAAAAAAAAAAAGCTAAAGGCAAAATTCAGTATAACACAGAATAAACTGCAAACAGTCTCAGCTTCTAATAACCAAAAGTGCATGTTTCACTCCTTATGGGACAAGGCATGCCTAACTTACCCTTCTCTCAAAGTTCTAAGCTCTGTTAAAGTTGTAGGATGACAGTTGTCTGTGAGGTCAGACTGATAATAGACAGCTGTAGGCCTGTTGAGGAAGGGAGGAGAAACAGACCCCCTGCCGTTTCTCATTTTTATAAATGAGGAAAATAAATCTGAGGATATAAGGGGCTTTCATGAGCACCCAGCTTGAGCAACGACTGAACAGAAGCATGAATGTGGATCTTTTGATTTGAGTCTAGTACTGTTTTGCTTACCAATGGTGTTATAACATCCTTTCATAAATATCACTATTTCTACCACTATGAGAAATGTTTTGATGTACCAGTATAGAAAAAATGAGAGATAGTGTATTGACTTCTACCCATTCCAAAAGTGTAACCCCTGCCTCGAGTTTTACCTCTTCAACTGTCCTTTCTGGTGGTGTGAGGCCACTCTTACAGACATCCCAAACCTGTACCTGTTCATTTTCTTACATATAGCAAAATTTGTGTTTCTCCGGGGGTGAAAATATTTGTTTAAACTGAGACTAGTAGGATATTTGGGGATGGATACATTATAATTAAGATACGTATTCTAGAAGATAGAGCCCCCAAATCAGACTTACTTTTAGTCACTTTAAAAATTGTTAATAATGCCTCCTGTGACACTGACCAGATTAAAAGATAGGAACCCTCTTAGAACACCCGATGCCTGTCACACTTTAGTTTCTTTAGAACGTGTTCTGTACAAAAGAGAAAAATGGGTAAGTGGCACAAGTCACAGCCATCATGTTTGACAGTAGACATTCTTTTCAGATAAAAACATTTGGAATTACATATGAAATTTGAATCTCATTTTTAAAGTGTCATAAGGAAAACAGCCTCAGCAAGATAACTGACAGCTAGAATACTGGATTCTAGGAAATTCTCTGGGTTTATATGTGATTTTAAAGCTTAGTGTGCTACCACAAATGAAGACATTTTAGCTTTGTGTCTCCCTGTGTTCATAGGTCCATGTGTGTCTGCCTTGCTATGTATTTCACGTAGGAGCATGATGTCCTGGGATTCATGTGGTCTGCAGCAAACCTAGACAGTGCCAGCAAGGGTAACTTCCTAACCTGGGTAAACCTCAGCAAATCCAGCCTTAACTTCGAATGGAACAAGAGCTTTCAGAGTTATTATGAGTCTTAAAGTTAGTAGCACAGAAGGACTTAGTTCTGTGCTGGGATGCATCAAAAACTTAGAGGGCTAGAGAGATGCCTCATCTCTCAGGACGTGGAGTGACTACTACTCTTCCAGAGGACCTGACTTTAGTCTTTAACACCTGTACTTGGTGGCTCACAGCCACCTGTAAACTCCAGCTCCAGGGGTTCTGTGCTTTGGATCTTCAGATTTCTTCAGGTACCCGCACACATGCAGGTATACCTTTACACAGACACAGATTAAAAAATAAGATTGATGTTTTAAATTGTTCTGCATCCTTGTTATCATTATCCAGTGCCTAAAAGAGAAAAAGTTAGTTTCTTTCCTTTAACCTGCCATTGTTCTTCACATTTTCTGTTTCTCTTGGCCATGGAGCATGAAGACACTGCTATTGGCATTTAAGGAAATAATATCAACTTCATTGTGATTGAGACTGTTTTTGAGCAAAATTTTCTAAGGGCACTAGATGGCGACCTTCACCTTTAATTTGAGGGGAATAATAAAAAGAACTAAGGCTTCATTATTATGTTTGCTCCAAGAGAAGCCTTGCTACAGATTTAGAAGAAAAAAGAGTAATGCTACATCTCACCACTGGACCACTGGAATTCCACCACGTGCAGGTTTTCAGCTTTGAAGCTGGAACCAGAATGGTGGAGAAACCAGCATCATAGTCAGGAGCCTTGAGCTCAAATTGCCCTGATTTAGACTTTGCCTCCAACCTTTGGGGTCATTGGGTCATTGGGTCATTGGGTCATTGGGTCAGGTCAGCTCATCCCTCATTCCTTACGATCTAAATTAAATATGTTTTAAGCTAATGAACAAGATTTTTTTCACCAGGCATCGACATTATTTAAGTTTACGTTGATTTACAAAAATAAATTTAATCTAGGAAGAAAGTTTAGAGTTCTGGCATAATATGGCATCCTGTTTTAAGTGATCCCTTTAATAAGCAGAAGAAACATTTAAATACTGTCTTTGTGGCAAATAGGATAAGATTTGGAGAGAATTGTCAAGAATCTTTATGAAACTATTTTTATTTTTCCATCAGTCAAGTAGAAACTGTGCTTTAGGTTTTTAAACACGATAAACATTTTTTGCATGTATTATTTTAAATACACATAATTTTTTGAGTATTTCTTTTAAAAAGTATTATAGCTGATTAAGTTTTCACACATCAGAGTGACAGAAAAGTAACCATCACTCAGTCTGGGTAGAGGTATCTGCTTCCTTCAAAAAACCCAGATCTTGTGCTTAATCTTTTTTTTTTTTTAAACCTCCGCAATTATTAGTTTATTAGTACCATACAGGACTCATGTTCAGTATTCCTCCTCAAATTACATTAACAAACGCAAATGTAAAGAACCCAAGTCAAAATTATATAACAGCACTCCATCACAAAATCCATCGTGTAAAATTACAAGACCAAGTATAATCAGACAGGTACATCTAGCTCTAGGTGATACAAGGGTTTCTAAAAGAAAACTTATTTTAGGGTTTTTTTTTAATAAACCAAAACAAGGGATTGTTTTCCTTTTTGTATTATGTCAGAGCAGGTAGTATACTCATATATTTTGTAAGAAAATTACGCATTGATTTTTTTTTCTTTAAAGGAAAGTAACTTTCCTTTAAGAGAAACTCGGTATCCTAAGTTGTAGCTACTAAAATATGTTAACTTGTTTGAAGTCACCTAGGGAAAAAAGTCCCCTATGTACCAAATAAATGAAAAAAATCAATGATTTATTTAAAAAAAATGCTCTCTGTGGTGTACAATGGGTATTTTTAAAGTGTAGTATTTAACTCCAGTAGTATAAACACTCTGGTTCAAAGGGCTCTAAGAATTCTGTTAGCACTGGCCGGATGATAGTTGCACAGGTAAGGGAGACACAAGGAGGAACACAGTTGCAGTTTCCAAACTGAACTGGGAGGGTGAGCCAGCAGTTTCGCAACTACAGTAGGAACTGTGATATTTGGAAGCTCAATATACACTATTTAACTCGAGTAGATTAAATAAAATCCAGACTTTAAATTGTTCACAATCAACGCACAGCTTTTCCATTTTCTGTAAACACTTGTCTTGTTCATGATATGCTGATCCAACCTCCACCACCAACCATTTTAGTCCACAATTTCCAGTAAAGTTAAATGCTACAAAACCTCACAATTACTATTGCCCTGTAGGGCATTCTTAGAGAAAGTCTCAACCTCAGAACTTCACAGTGGGAATAGATGCAAACACATGCATCTCCAGACCGCTGTCCAGGCATGCACAGTGGAAAAGGACATGGTGAAAAAAGATGGATTTCTTTACGTTATTTTCTAAAGACAGTTTAATATTTTAATATTTATAAAACCTCTCTCACACACGTTCACAGTCCTCTCTCTCTCTCTCTCTCTCTCTCTCTCTCTCTCTCTCTCTCTCTCTCTCTCTCTCTCTCCCTTTCTTTCCCCCCCTCCTCCAGGATCCAGTTACAAGCACTGCGTCATCCTTGAGAGATCACATGGTAATTGTTGCTATTTCAAGGATCAAGTGTCATGAAGCACCCCATCCCACTCCCTTCTTTTGGTACCATATAGCATAGAAGAGTGTCTGTGATGGAGTGAGCACAGGCTCCCTGGTCCAACCCTCTGTGGAAACCAGGCTCTTGGTGGGGTGGCGCGCTCGCGTATTCTCACCAAGCGACTGGGAAAGGGGGACGAGGGAGGGGGGTCTCAGGGGAGGAAGGGCGGCTCTAATTGGTTTCTCAATGAAAGATAATCACCTATTCCCCAGAGACGCTAGGGATTAGCACTCTGCCTCTCCACTCCTTCCTTTTAGACGACTCATCCTCCCTTCTGAGCTTCTAGTCCATTCAGCAGGAGCGATCGCAGGAGCGGGGCTGCACTCTGTGCTCCGGGCTGAGAGCCCCAGTGCCCGGTTCGCTGCGCTCCTCTGCCGCCGTCTCAGCCGCCGCCTCTGGAGGAAAAGTTTCGAGAAGGGGGATCGGGCTTAACCATAAAAATGAGCGAACTGGAGGAAGACTTTGCGAAGATTCTCATGCTCAAGGAGGAGAGGATCAAAGAACTGGAGAAGCGGCTGTCAGAGAAGGAGGAAGAAATCCAGGAGCTGAAGAGAAAACTCCACAAATGCCAGTCGGTGCTGCCGGTGCCCTCCACCCACATCGGCCCGCGGACCACCCGGGCGCAGGGCATCTCCGCGGAGCCGCAGACCTACAGGTCCTTCCACGACCTGCGCCAGGCGTTCCGGAAGTTCACCAAATCCGAGAGGTAGGCTCAGGGCGTCGCGGGGCAGGGGCCACTCTCTCCCGGCGCTCTTGGGGGCAGCAATCTGGACCGGGGGCTGTAGGTCCTGGACAGAGCAGGGCGCCCCCTGCTCGCGGAGGCGGTCCGGGAAGGGGAAGTGTTTATTTTTGTTTCTGTGCATCACGTGCTGTAGTTGTCCCTGGCGGGCTGGGAAAGGCGAGCTCTCCGCGGAGACGCGCCCCTGTGGCGTGGGGGTGGGGAGAAGGACCGCGGAAAGTTTGCTACCCGGCGCTCGACGGCGCGGGCTACTGTCTCTCGGGGCGCCCACGCTGGGACAGAACTCTGACCGTCCGCGGGCCCGGAGAGCTTCCCAGAGGCAACCCTGAGACCCAGGCCTCGGGGTGACCTGAAGCCTGCTGGGGTCGAGTTCAGTTTAGGGACAGAGTTGGTCTGGAGAGTGAGTTTTGCCAAGAGGGCTCTAGCCGGCGTTGGGGCAGATCAGGAACTGGTCGCCTTCGCGTGAATTCAGCCTCCAGCCAAGGGCTAGGAGGGGAGGGTTATTCACAGGGTCACTTTCAGGGGAGCTGTGATGTCATCTAGAGAATGCCACAAACCCCCCACAGAGCCCCACCTCTGGGCGCTCATTTGCTCTGCTTCTGTTCCTTCTAGAAGTGCCACCCCTAGTTGCCCAGGAGCTGGTGATGCTTGGGTCACCTTGCACATGAAGCAGGTTGGGGCAACTGCTTAGACCAGCGCAGGGGGCAACAAAGCGCAGTTGGGGTAGGGAGAGAAGGCCAGAGTTTTCTCTAGGCGCCACCTCGCCTCCCTACTTTCTTCCTCCGAGGCGTCTTATGAGCCAAATGTGAAAGCATCAAAGTTGTGCAGCTTCTTCGGGCTGTTCAGAGGAGACTGGATGGGTTTTGGCCACAGTAGGAAGATTTTGCACTCCACTCGCCGCCTTCGCAGAGAAGGCTGATCGATCGGTTGCAGCGTTAAAGCCCTGTGGACATTAGGGGGAGGAAGTGCAGACTCCAAAGCCCATTACTGGCTTTTAGTCTCTGGAAGTGCAGGGCCCGAAAGTGCATTTCTCAGGATATTGAATATTCCATTAGGCGTGCCTTCATGCCTGCCTACCGCCTACCTCTTACCCTTTCCTTCTTCTCAGATCACTTGGTGTCTGACTTTGGGGCTCTCGGGGGACTACTAAACTACCCACCCCCAAACGCACACACTTAGCTCTCTTGTTTTGAGGTTAGTTCTTCTAAAGAGCAAGCCTTATCATAGGTACCCTCCGGGTCAGTTCTAGGGTCCCCCATGTTCCCGCCCCGCCACTGCACTTTTTCAGACTCTCTAGTGTATTGATCACAGTGAGGGCAGGCAAAACAGACGATGTGGGAGCTGGGGAGGTGGTATTCAAAGCTGTCTGAAGCTTTAGAGCTGGGGGTAAGTCGGGATAATAGCCTAATAGGAATCCTCAAGAAGGCTACCACTTAAGTCCTGGGTTCGTCTTCTGAACAGGGATCTCAGAGAGCTTTCAGATACCCCGAGTCACCTTCGACTTTGAAAATGATACTGGTACCTTTTGTCCCAGATTGTTTTGGAAGTTCCTATTGCCCGGAATGAGGCCACTCCCCTCCCACTTAGGCTGAAACTGCAAAGAGAGCCAGTCTTTGGCCTGGCCTTGGGTTGGGAAGCTGCTACAGTCCTGCCTCCGCCTAGCTGCGCATTCCGGGGCCGTTGCCCTGCCCGGCGCTCGGCAGCTGGAATCAATCTGCCCACCTCCTTAAGAAGCCACTTCATCAGCGGTCACCAGGCAGCTGCTTGCCTCCCAGAGCTGCCGGTTCGAGCTTTATCGCATTTTTGAAATTTCAGATTTGGTATCTGGGGCTGTGCCCCCTTTGGAGTAACAGTATGGTTTCACAGCAGAGAGGAAATTCTCACCAGGGAAAACCCGCCTTCCCAGAGACTAGTCTCAGGCACCAGTTTACAGAGAAACACCCCCTCCCCCAACACAAGCATTCTCAAAGAATGTGAAGTTTTTATATTTACGAAGAGGAAATGGCTTGTGTCATATGAAATACCATCCTTTTGGATTCCCCACCCCCACCCAGCGGGTTCTGTTGTTGAAGTAGGAACTCTCATCTCAAGAGCAAGCCGCTCAATTCCTGCATAATAGAGATTAAGGGCCCAGTTATTTGGGTCTTGAACAAGTATCTGAAGTACTTTTCTACTTCCTTTCCGTCCTGGTTTACACTGAACTGAGGCAAAAGTCTTCCCACTTGTGCTTTCAAGTTGTCAAAAGGAAGCATGCAGTTTATTTTCAGTAAGGTGACTCATTAGCATTTAAAGAATTTTGACAGGTATAATATATGGGCATAGTATCCATTGGCATTAGGTACTCATTTAAAGAGATAGTACTAACTTATCAACTGCAAGACACCTTGGTTTAGCTAAGAGAAGAAACACTTATAAAGCCATTTCTAAAACATCAAGGTTAGTGTCAAACAAGATGCCTTCAAAATAAAGGAATACTTCGTGTGTCTCTGGTATTTGCATTTAGGAAGCAGATACTCTATCTCCAGTGACATGCCATGGCTGAAACACAGTGTTTTATTCCAAAACTAATGTTCAATTATAATTTGAATGATAGCTATTAACACTGAAGGTTCATTTCAAATTTTATTAGGGCACTTCAGTTTTATACTGACAAGAAAATAGATTTTAGTTTGAATTAGGAATTTGTCTAGAGGGAAAACTAAAAAAAGATTTTCTTATATCTTTATGCTTTAGGGAGAGTCTGTAGTCTAAAAATAATTTACATAGTAGGTGGCAAAACCGTATCTTAAGCTTTTATTGTAGTAGAAGGAAATGGGAGAAATTATCTACTGCTATAATCAACTTGGTCCAATTATCTAGATTTCCATGTGTCCACAGAGGATATAAGGCTTGTTCTCCATTAAGAATGATCCAAGTATCTAAGGAATGCTTAGATGAAAATTATACCAGGGAAGAGGAAGATCTGAGCTCTCGAGCTAAGTATCAAGTGTACAGAATGATGATCATGTTTAAAAAGAAAACATCTGACTTATTACAGTACTCATTTGCAGACCCCTTAGGAAATGCTCCACGGGGATCAAGTGATTATCATTGAAAACTTCAGGCTCTTTCAGATGATGGTGGTGAGGATACTTGAAATTTATGCTTTAAATACTTTCTTCTAGCCAAAGAACTCCAAGTATTTCCCACAGATTCCCTGGAACCCCATTCCCTTTATGCATGTATTTCACATCAAGAATTTCCTATTCTTCTCATTTTTTTCCCTTAAATTTTCATATATACATAAGTCCCTTAATTTTGGCTGTCACATCAACTAGTTTATGCTCAGGAGACCACACACAAGTTTTAAATTAGCTTGAGCCAGGGCTAGAATCAATATTAACTCGTTCCCGGAATAAGAGCAGACAGTATTCCAAAGTGGCTGGGGCTATTTTCATCTTAGTTCCTTTGATTCCTCTCATGCCAGTTGATCAGCAGAAACTTGGACTTCCATGGGACATAGATCCATAGACTAGATGCCCCAGAAAACCTTTGCCTTTTGCATCTTTGAGTCAATTCAGATGTCATTTGACCTTCAGACTAAGTCAAGAGATGCCTCATTTTGATAAAAGCAACTTCAATAAAGTGTGTCCTGGTTATATCCTGTTACTTATCAGTTATTTACCAGTTGTTCAAATCAAACATATAGAGAGCTTTGAAACACCAAGAAAAGCAACAGTGTAGCAGCTTATCTCTCTGACCTCAACACTGTGCTAGAAAATATATCTACTGCAGCAGTTCACCTTTTTACTGTAGCACATCTACATGTACCTGTGAAGAAATTCAAGACTTGCAAACTAGTTTGCTTTGCTTATAGACTCCCAACCCAGGACCACCACAAGCAGTTTTAAACACAAACCTTATAGTTTTTGATCCACATAAAAGATGTAGAGGCACAGACTAGGGTTCATTCGATCTAAGTAACCAGTGAACATTTCTCACTGGGTAGAAAGCACCTACCATGAGCTAACCTGACCTTACAGGAAAGAGACCAGTCTTACAGCCATCCTATATATAATCAACTTGGTCCAATTATCTAGATTTCACAAATTATCTGTTTCACAAAACTGAAGGTCCAACTTGGTCCAATTATCTAGACCCATCCTGGATGGGTCTGCTTACCTGGGAAGTCCTCAGGAAGTCCTGTCCTTGTATTTGTTACTAGCAATCTTTTATTTTCCTCTTCTCCTGGCTTCTGCAGTTCAGTGTCAAGTTCAAAGCAGGGAAGAACAACAACATTGTGAAAGGCATTGAAATGGCTTTGGCTGCCACCTTTGGAATTCCTTTGCATTTGCTGGAGGAGGACTGTGTGCTAACCCTTTCCTGTCTTACCATACCTGTAATTAAAGGGATTGATCAGTATGTTAGCTTGTAAATCACTTTCTGATTAGCATCATAATAATCTCACAACAGCATTGTGGAAGGACAATATTTTGGGCAGAAAGTTAAGGCAGGCTAATGGCGTGGATGAGTATTAGGCTGGTTAGCTGATGTGCATCCTTATATCTTGTCATCCTTATTGAAAGGGACAGATTTGAACGTTAGTATGCCACATGGAGTTTCAGCCCAAGCTGTGCCTGAGATAGGTGGTTCCTTGGTTTAGCAATGAGAAAACTAAACAAATCCTTGTGGCCATCCTTTTTCAAGCATCTGAGAAATAAAAACAGAAGAATGTTGTACATTACTTGGTTGTGCATCTGTTCCAGAAATGGCAAATTGATACTTTTGTCGTGCCATTTACCTATATTTGTTTAAGTGACATTTCTTTGAGCTCAGTTCTGGTTCTGAAACCAAGAATACATTTCCAGATGGACCTGCCTATGCCAGGACTTCCTCTTCATTTGAATCACTAATGTAAGCTGAAGTCAAATACTTATATTCAACCACGTGTCCATCAGAAATTTTACCCACACACCAGACCTGAATAAACAAGTGAAGTCCTTTCTTTTTCTCCTTCCTGTTGGAGGGCCTGCTCCCTAGTGGGCTCTTGACATTACTACTCAAAGACGCTGAGAATGCACTACATCTTTTTGCTCGATAAGATTTGCAGGTGATTTCATAGCTGCACAGGGTATGGATAATTATTTTTGTTTCCCATTGAGAATTTGCTTATCAGGCTCCAGAGCCAGACGTTATCAGGGTTTCTTGTAGGTTTTGGAAGTTACTGTGAGCTCTGAGATAAATCAGGGATAGCATATCCTGTTTCACAAAACTGAAAGTTCAGAAGCTTGGGAATTGTCAGAAAGGATTAATGACCTTGACTCTGGCTTTGTTGGTGTACTTCTTAGGCTACTGGTTCACTGATGAGAAAATAGAAAAGAAAATGGAAAGATACACACACACACACACACACACAATGTACATAGTACATTTGTATGCAGACATATACCAATCACCACCTCTGATTTACATTTACTGTAGTAGTTGTTATAGCGCTTGTTTAAGTTACCCCAAAAAAGTACTTGTAGGAAGGAAGTCTCCCTTCTTATTTCTGTTTGTCTAAAGCTGCTCATGGTATCTTGAAGATTCTCAGATGCTTGTGCACGCTATTAGGTACATCGCTCTATGACCTCACCCAAAACCAGATACAAGAATCAGTGGTTGTCATTCTCCCTTATCCAGTGCTCTATATTTTTTAAACTACTTTCTTTGTTCCTGACTCTTCCTGAGTTGTGTGTGTGTGCCCTTGGGACCTGTGTTTCCAGCCTCTAGCTTGACATGCTTTGAGCCTTCTCAGATCTGTCTGCTTGTAAAAGTCACATACTATAAACATGGGGCAAACCATCTTTGTTGAAAAGATTACTGAATTTTAAAATCTGTTATATCTTTAGTTCTATGTGGGCATGAGTGTGCATGTGTGTGATTTCAGTTTTCTAAATTATTAATATAATTATTATATTGAAGATATGTAATGTTTTAAAATATCTGTTCAATGAGAAACGAATGGATCTTTAAGAGACATATCTTTTCCGTGGATTTTGGAAGGGTGGGTGGTAGAAGTCACATTCTTGTTTCAATATTTTCACTCTTGAACGACAGCATCTTTTTGTGGAGTGGTTCATCTTCTCCATACAAACCACAGAGATCATGCACAGAGCACAGACTTGGCCGGCTGTACTGTAAGCATTTTCAGATTGTTTTGTGGGTGAAAAGAATAGAAACCTATATTGCCTTACAAAAGCTTGTAGCTTTCGGTGCACATGATACGTACTTTACATTGACCAGAAAGTTTCAAAACAGTATTTGAAATTTGCCCTGTTCAAAGCACCTGCTTCTATGCCCATCCTTTCCCTGGTGCATATCAGTTTGGTTTATTCTTGGGAGTTCATTACTAGTCGCTAATTTGTTGTCCTGGGATTTAATTGGGCCTGATTGTTTTCTTCTTTTAAGAGTATGGCACATTGGGGTCAAGGGGCACTATAGGTGTGTGCTGGCTGTATGCAAATGTGTATTTGAAAGACAAACCAATAAGATATCTATCTATTGTAACTACTTCAGTAGAAATTAGCTTGACTTTTTAACTTGTAATAGAAATGATGCAGCTACAGCTACTAAAATAAACCCTTGACTCTACTGGCTGCTGATTCTGACTCTCCTTTGCACACAGTCTAATTTAGAGAGGGCTTCAAAATATATTTTACATCCCAGAGTCGTCTTCCTTTGAGCTCTCTGACCTCAAAATGCTACAAAAATACTGTTATAAAACCCTTTAGGGTTCCTAAAAATATTTGTATGTTTGCCTTTCACAAATACTCCTGGGTCTGTTTATTCAACGATAAGGCACTGTGATTGTCTAACCAGCAGCTAGAAAGCCTGTGGGTAAATGTTAGTGTTTTTCCTGAAGCTTCACCTTACCCACACAGTGTGTATGAGACTCATTTCATGTATTACACAGTCACCAAAGGACTTGTTTACATGTGCCAGAAATTCTGAAAATAGAAAATTCTTTTATACCTTAGGCTGTAAACCCTTGCGAAGAAACCAGGTCTGTTTACAGGAAAAATTCCAACTAAATAAAACCCACAGTTCATCAGGCTCCTCCCTCCCATGAGCTACTTTTTCAGAGAAAAGGTATATCCCGAATATATTAAAAACAAGTGAAAAGAACCTTGTGTCTTTGCGGGTAAAAGCACTTCATATTAAATGATGTGTCCTTTCAGAGAGGAAAATCACTTTAAAATACTCAACCTGGCATGCCCTCTTACCCCAGAGGATTTCAACAGCAGTATCACAAAATGTACGCCTTTGATCAATTATAAGATTAAAATGAATAAATGACTTTTTTTAAAAAAAAATCAAAATTCATGAATTATTTGTTTCTTAAGAACAGGGCTGAGTGCATTCCCAGGCATTTCCCTTGGGAAAGCCGTTCACTGAGTTCCAATTGGCTTCCTAGATGGGGAGGCTTACAAATGTATAGCAGGAAATTACACGTAATCCACAGATGGTCTTGTCTTTTCACAGGAGTATGGCACACATGGGGATATCATCTGTCTCGTGAGTCACTGCAGGAAAAAAAAAATGTCTGAGGGCCCTTCATCTGATCTGGGGTTCTGAAAAACCAGCTTCTTGACTCTGACTTTTTAAGCCTACTTATTTTCAGACAAAGGTGTTAGATTCCCTAGACTCAACTTAGCATTTCTGTTTGACATTGGTGTCCCAGAGGTGTGATGTACATATTATTAGTGGCATAGGAAGGCATCTAAGTGTGCACAAGTGAACTTATTTTATACTATTAATAGTTAGAGTTTAATAAATGTGGGGAGAAAGCATTTGACTAATGCATGGGTAGCACGCTGTGTAGCTATATTGATTAAAATAAACTGAATTTTGAGGATTAATAGATTTTTTTTAAAGTAGAAAAGTACAGTTTGTGGTTAATGTAGATGTAGTGAAGCAGATGTTTGGAAAATATTGTTTTAAAGTCTCTTTTTTTCCCATGAGAAATGTAACATTTTCAAATTTGCTGTGCTTGCTCATACCATCTTCAGGAGGGTTCTTTCTAATTGTCCTCTCTCTGTACCCATCTTCTTATGGTATTTTACATAGTTGTCTCTCAGTAGTTTTGGGGGAATTGAACTGGGGACACAGAATTAAAATTGTTAGCATTTATAAAATATACTCGTTAAGTGAGTTGACTTGAGAGTTAAATTAACACTGACCAGGAAAAACATTTAAATTACCTCAGATTTATGACTTTTACTCCATAGATGATTACAAAGCCTAGAAAAAAAACAGCGGAAGTTGGAAGCTCACCCCCTCCCAGCCTGTGTCTGGCTGGGTCCACTGAACAGCAGGGATCTGCTTTCCGCACCCTTCTCCCAGGACTGACTCTTGTTTTAGAGGGTGGATAAACATGGTGAAAAGAGGATTAAGTTAGATGTGAGGCCAGAAATGCACAAAGTCCATTCTTCTAGAGAGTGCTGCAGGTCATCCGCTCACCATGTAAGAAGGGAAGGTCTTCAGGCTTCAGTGTAATGACCAACAAAAGATAAAAGTCCTAGGAAGGAGAAAGGTTGAGGAGCGCGGTCTACCAACAGTCGCCACAAGATGGCAGCAGAGGTATAATATTTACTAGTTGGAGCCCACAGGCCGCATGAGAATTTTAAAACGTGTTATCTATGTTACTTTCCTAACAAGAGGATTCACGTATTGACTTCTATTTTTCTAATCAGTGGTGTTTAAATCACCAACTGAATTGTTCTCCAGTGTTTCTCTTGAAGACAAGACAGCTTGCATGGAGAGTTTTTGAACATTGATGTCACCTGAGGGAAATGTCCAAACCCCTATGAGGCAGCCTTTGGGCTCATATTTCATGGAAAGGAGGAAATGGGGAGAAATAATGGACAATTAAGTCTGGCTTAAAATGGATGGATATGTGAGGAGGTAAATGGAATTCTCCCCCTGCCCCAACTCCTCTCTCCCCCATAGAAAAGCAAAAAATAATCAATCAATAAAAAAAGAAAATATAAGAAAATTAGATCATTTAATAAACAATTCAAGGAGATGTTCCCATCTCCTTGATAATTCTGAAATTCTATAATATAGTTAAATAACAGTATAGCAAACAGTTTGAGGTCTCTAATGGATGGGATGTTTAAATACTTTATAAAAAGAAACTTTTGGGGGGGGGTAGATATCCTAAGTATAAACTGGTTTTCAGTTTGGGGCATAAAAAGAACTGAGAATTGTTTGCCCACCTGCCACTGAGGGATGCATTCTGGGTCATGTCTAGCAGACTGTAAGGTTTTGAATCAATATTCCCTTGGAAAGTGTCATTCAGTCTTCCTGTAAAAGAGGCTATTTCATTCACTCCGTGACCTCTTGTCATGTGAACCCCTCAGGGGCCTGGATGAGAAGTACTTTGCTGCAGGCTGGCATCCTTTGTGATTTACGGCTCAAGAGGAAAGTGCTTTTTTTTTTTTTTTTTTTTTTTTTTTTTTTTTTTTTTTGTCTGTCTTGGTGAGGTTCAATAGCCAAAGGAGGTTGTGCTATTAGTAAAAATGCTTAAGCTCAGAATTAATGCTTTTATTTAGTCTTTTCAATTGGCTACCTTCCCCCAGTGTTGTGCCAGATGTTTCTTGAACGAGCAAAAAAGAAAATAGAAAAACTTCAGCGTGACGCACATTTCAATGCTCTATTTGACAGCAAATTACCTTTGTAAAGAGTGTTTTCGAATTATGTGATAAATCAATCTGCAACTGTTAATATATAAACATGTTCTGTGGGTCAGTGATTCATATTCTTCCTAGCTGGGTTAGGGACTGAAGCTTTTAGCCAACCCGTGGTGCAGAGAGAAGGAAGCATGGATCTTGGGGGAGCCTTTATTCCTGTGAGCAAGGTCTAGCAGAAACTCCCCTGCCCCAGACACAGTGAAGCAGGCACCAAGCAGCATTCCATCCCCCCTCTCTCTTTGTTATCTCTGCAGGGAAAATTCCTGAGGCCTAACAGCAGGTTTTGAGGTTTGCTGCCTTGACAGTGTCTGGTTATCTGGCCTTGCTCTGTCTTCTGGATACCAGGAAGGCAGTGTGCTCAAGACAGGGCAGGCTAGCAACACTGTGGCCATTCAGACATTAAAGCAATTAGAGTAGGGGTAGGGATGACATTTCCTCTGTGCAGTGCTGTGTCATAGTTACCAAGATGAGAATTTCAGCATGCCCTCTCGATAACTACGGGCAAAGGCTACACTTCAAATCTTTTGGCTTTAATCTTCGGATTTATCTTTTTCCTTTGCTTGCTTCATGGCCCAGGCAACGTGTGCTGGTTGTCAGACAATAGAGCTGTGCAGAGCTGACCTCATTCTCCCAGTCCTTCCCAGTCCTTCCCAGTCTCCCTATAGTAGAGAGTCAATGGTTCTGCTTGTACAAACCTATATAATATAATAATATATAATATAATGTCTATATAATAGACAGAGAGCTCTCTGCTACAGAGTAGTGGTTGGTTTCCTTCCCTAAAGAACAGTTATTCCTTAACATTCCTTGGTAAACTATTCATTCCTTTTCTGATTGATTATAAAATGCAAGCTTTTGGCCAGATTAGACCTTACCAGTCTCTCTCAGATCTATCTATGATCCCCTTGTGTTTACATACCTCCGCTCAGTCGACAGCTTCTGTTGACTTTCATTGTTATTGCTGCAAGCAGTAGAAATGATGAGACTCATATTCTCGTAGACGGCTTTTGAAATGCCATTTATTTATAGATGGGACGAATGCTAAAAGGTGAGACTGGCAAGTCAAAAAAAATAAATAAATAAAAAGTAAACTTTCAGCTCAACTCTTTAAATTCCTTTGAAATTTGCATGTTCGGCGTGTGAGAAAAATATCTATATCTTTGTCTACTCAAAAGAAAAGGCATGCTAGTAGCACCAGAGAATGTAACCTTTGCAGCATTAAAGACAGTTCTCTAAAAAGACATGGGTCATGTAGCCATCTTAGAAGCAAGGAGGAGGTCTGATGCATTTTCCTGTTGACATATGGTCACAAGAACACACGCTCCTTGAGGCAACAATATTCACATGTCCCTTTTTCCCCCAGATTTATAAATCCATGTAGCATCGATGCCTTTCTATGTGGTTTTATAAAGAGGGAAAATCCCAAGGTCCCATGATGTGCCTTTGAAAATAAGGCTGAAATTGTATGCATCTATTGCTCATGTAGCAAAGGCGTTCTGCATGAATCGCAATGATTTGTTTTTCTTTGCATTAGAATAAAATTTTGATACTTGAAGGACTCTGAGGAACTTGCTCTCCCACTTGGGAAAATAACAAATTCCAAGTCTCTCAGCTACATTTTTTTTAAAAGACTGGTGGGAAGATTTGGACATATATGGTATTGGAGTCACAGAGCAGATTTTACTTTTTATAGGCTAGGATTTCCATTACAGCCTCCCCCGGTCTCTTTCTCTCTCCTCTCTGTTCTGTTTTTTTTTTCCTCTCTGTCCATGTTGAGATATTGAGATAGATGAGAGGTGTGTTTACTAGTATTTGTTTAAATGAGAATCCAATAATATGAATAATAGTATCTGTTAAGCTTAGACTTTTTAAAAATTACATTTATTTATTTATTTCATGTGTATTATGTTTCAGCACACATGTGACATGGTGCACATATGGAGGTCAGCGGACAGTTAATGGGAGAGAGTTAGGTTTCTTCTTTTACTACGTGAGTCCCAGGTTTAAAATGCAGATGTTAGTATTGGAGACAAGTGCTTTTATGCATGGATTTTAATTTCCCCTTCCCAACAAAAAGATTAAAGTAAGAGAAACTTTGAGAGGGTAGAGGGTAGGCAGAAGAGAAATTTCTACTCAGTCAAACCCGGGAGTAGATAGTGACCAATAAACTAATGATCTTGATGTTCACAGGCTTGAAGAATTCTTTCACGTACAGATTGTGCGACGTTAGATAAATTACTTATTTCTTTGAGGTTGATTTTTGACATGTTTGTAAAAACACAAATGGCCTTGCCTCTAAGCTTCATGTGCAGACATGTTCCAGGGCTGTTTGTAAACTGCAGGAAGATGATGTGCACAAAGCTCTCAGTGAAATTGCTAGCAATTGTGTCATAAAACCTGTACAGGGGCAGAAGGGTTGCCCAACAACTTGCTTTTGAAGCTACTACTGCTCAGAAAGGATTTAAGGAAATATTCTGCTCACCCTTTTAGATTAACAAACAGTTTTAACAAGCAAACTGAAGATCTGGAGGGTCTAAAGGATTCTGATTTGCCAACTACAGATGCTTGTTTGTGACTGATCTGCGATTAGACCTCAAGTCCCTAATGTCCCGTATACTTACCCCTTTGAAAAGTACCTTAAATATAAGCAGTAAGTGAACCAAGGAAAGGTGTGTGTAAAGTGAAACAGGACAAGTAGAAATGACAAGATAAGGCACTGCAGCCATGTCCTAATAAAATGTAAATATATAAAATATACATATACACATACATATACGCATACATATACACATATTCTTATACACATATACACATACATATACATATACACATACATATATACATATACACATACATATATACATAAATATACATATATTCTTATGCACATATACATATTCACATATATATACATATACACATACATATATACATACATATACATATATTCTTATACACATATACACATACATATACATATATACATATACACATACATATACACATGTGTATACACACATATACAATTTGACTTTGTGATGCAAATGATATGGACTGCTCGCCACCAGCTGTATACCCCTCTAACTCTACAAGATTCTTTATCTGAGTTTCTTAGAAAAGCTGCTTCTTGAAGACTACAGGTTTAACAGAAACAGTGCCACACATTGCTTATGAGGGGAACAGTATAGCAGGGACTCTGCGTGACCGCCCTCATCAGATCTAGGAAGGACACAGAAGTGCCGGAAGTGTTGCTCATGTCCTGCATAGCTGGGACATGACTGTGGCCACACGGGACAGTCACACTTTCACGCTTAAGTCCTTATTTTCCAGCTTTGTCCTTCCGTCCTGTCATTATCCATGTGTGCAGCCATACCATGAATTGGTAGCTGGTTGCATTATAGGCTTGCAGACAGAACTAGTGGCCATACCGCTATCCCCACACTACGGAAGATTCCTGTCTCCACACCTGACAGCCAGGGGGAAGAACATTCTTCCTGATGCTCTGGGGTGTGCCCCCTATCTCTGCTTCTCATTAAGTTTGTACCTTTCAGAGTTCTCAGTGCCTGCTTGCTGTTTAGAGACTAATCTTAATTTTATTTGAGTTTTTCTATGTGAACAAATATTATTCTAGATTCCCCCAGAGCAGACTGATCAGTTAGCATGTAGGAAGACATATGAAGAAGTTTGGATATTAAAAAAAAAAAAAAAGCCTTGTTCTGTGCTCTTAGACTGATGTCATACTAAAACGTGCATCCAAAGCTTTGGCCTCTTCTGTTGTTTAAAAAACCTCCCACGGTTGTTGACAGGCTTAAATGAGCTCATGCCTGAGAAAGATTTAGCTGAGTGCCCTGCTCAGAGCAGTCATTCAACAAACGCAGCCCTGACTGCCATTGTTCACTGCGTCTGACCTCATTCACCAAACATGTAAGGCGCTTTTAACTCCGTGCCAGCAATGGGCCCATGTGTATTCTTGCCATATTTCTCAGCTGACACTTGCATCTACCTCTGCTCACCGGAGTAGTTACGACCCTGTTTTAGAAGTCATTTCAGGAGTCATAGATGGCACTGTCCAGGGGCCGCATTTAGGACTTACTCGACTTTCTTTGCCTCCAATGCAAGAGTCTCTGTCCTTCCGGGCATGTTTCACACTCCTGCTTCTCACCGCAGCTTTTTACAAACTTGTCATGCTAGGAAAGAATTCCAGAAGCTAGCTCATAGATAAACAGGCATAGCTGAGCTACGGCCCACTCAGTGGCTCTGCGCTCTCTGAATCAACAAACATGGGCTTTCAGGTTTAATTTGCCTGAGAGACTCAGCATTTGTATGGCTGAATCATTGAAGATAGCTAGCTAGCTTATAAAACTTTAACGTTTGTTTCTTTGGTTCTTCCCTTTCCTCTCTTCTCTCCTCTCCTCTCCTCTCCTCTCCTCTCCTCTCCTCTCCTCTCCTCTCCTCTCCTCTCCTCTCCTCTCCTCTCCCCTCCCCTCCCCTCCCCTCCCCTCCCCTCCCCTCCCTTCCCCCTTCCTCCCTCCCTCCCTCCCTCCCTCCCTCTCTCCCTCCCTCCCTCCCTCCCTCCCTCCCTCCCTTCCTTCCTTCCTTCCTTCCTTCCTTCCTTCCTTCCTTCCTTCCTTCCTTCCTTCCTTCCTGTCTTTCTGTCTTCTCTTTCATTTTTACTATTCAAGTTAAGTTCTCCCTTCCTCCCTTCCTCCCTCCCTTCCTCCCTTCCTCCCTTCCTCCCTCCCTCCCTCCCTCCCTCCTCCCTCCCTTCCTCCCTCCCTCCTCCCTTCCTCCCTCCTCCCTTCCTCCCTTCCTCCCTTCCTCCCTTCCTCCCTTCCTCCCTTCCTTCCTTCCTTCCTTCCTTCCTTCCTTCCTTCCTTCCTTCCTTCCTTCCTTCCTCTTCCTGTCTTTCTGTCTTTCTTTCATTTTACTATTCAAGTTAAGTTTTCAGTAGAAACAAAGTACAGTTACACACAGTATTGAGAATCAATGTGCTAATGCTACATTAACAAGGATCACATCGTGAAGTGTTCTAATTACCTAGGAGAGCCTAGAGGACTCCTCCTACTATTCCTTTCTCTTCCATGCAGTACACATGCATGATACAAAGGCCAAAATTTGGAGGTGTGGAGGCCTGGATTTCAAGCTTCTGAGAGCCTACATTAGTTAAATTGTTTAATGTCTCCAGCTAGTTTCACCTCTGCAAAGTGAGATAAGAACCCCTCTCTCCCCCGCCCCCACATCAGGGATGTGATTCAGAGGGACTTTTACTTGGGATGGCATGGGAATATAAGAACTTCTAATTAAAGCTTAAGAATGCAAATCTGAGAAGGTGCATTATTTGTCCCTGTCCACAATCCCACAGCACTTTGCTGTGCTTCCAGGATTTATTATCATTCCATGGGCTCTGTGCACATGAGAAGACAGACCTCCGATACAGGACAGGGCATCCAAATACTGGAAGAAGAATGCCAGGTCTCAGAGCTCTACCACTGTATAGCATGATAATCCACAGCAGTTGTGCGTGGAGAAAAGTAGGCTTTGTGAAACCTTCTGATCTTTTTAAAATGGTAGT